>NW_020212192.1:111847-117778 GCF_003070985.1 Temnothorax curvispinosus | reverse complement strand
TATATATATATATATATATATATATATATATATATATATATCATCATATGTATGAGAGCACAAGCCAGACAAACACACGCACATATATATGTGCGCGCGCGCGCCTGTGTGAGTGTGTGTGTGTGTGTGTGTCTGTCTCAACAATACTTTTATCCTCACTTACTTTCTTTAATATCTATCTTAGGACGATGGTATACGCCAATATTTGCGCGCCATGAACATTATACTAACAAATTCTTTATCCTGTTTTAAGACAGATACGATCTAAGGATACATGACGAATTGTATTGGCAGGACTATTTAGTATTGTTTCAGATAGTGTCATCGACACCATATCTTCTTTCGTTTAACTTATACCCTTCATATATCTTCATTTTTTTATGCTTTTTAGCCACAGCTTTGTTTTATGTATAGATATATATATATTGAGCTCGCAATGTCCCTTATTTCAGGAAAATTGTATACAATGACCTCGTGGCTATTACACCTGAGCAATATTTCAAGCAGATTACAAAACGTGTTGCTGCGATTAAAGCGGTATCGGTATGTATAATGAAAAAAATCTTTAAACTTGAAACATCAGTTAATGATTCTCGAGCACGATATGTAAAGCTTGCTTTAAATGGATGATCAATGATTCGTGTTAGAATTCAGAAATTTTAGAATTTTATCTATAATTTTGCTGCAACCTGAAAAAAATAAGTTTAAATATTTTGAGTTATTAAAATTTTTTAATAGTATTTTTAAGCGTGATTTTGATGTAATAACTGATTGTAGAAAAATAAAAGTATCTAGCTGTATATTAGGTCTTCAGTATATTAAATTCTTACCATTCTTTTGCAAACAACTAAAAAAATGACAATTTTTGAGTTAGGTCATTGTTGTGGCAAATGAGCGATATGTAAAATATATTAAAATACGCATGTAAATGCATATTTTGATACATATTATCAGCTATGTAAAATAACAGCATATATATAATTATTAATAGAATTTTATTTTGTAATCCGAAACGCGAATTATAGGCCATCTACAGAAGGCTCGAGAAAATGTTAGATACTTAGAAAATATTACTTTACAGAGTCCAGATGAACGTGGTATTATTGTACAAATACTCGAAAGTGGATACCGATTCGTGCTTGGTTCCATCGGTGGAGGTTTGTATATAAAAATATTCTTTTATTCGCATAATTATATAAATATACATATATATGATATATGTAACGCTGAACCTCGATACAGCGTTTTATCATATTATTATTATTATTATTATCGTGCTATAACAAAATAAAACAAGTATGGAACTAGAAATTATCGCGAAAGTAGTATCGTTTGTTTGTTGAATACATATTTTTAAATTGAGAAATGTTCGATTCTACAGTCCTTTATGATTGCAAATATTTTTACATTAAGGAAATATTTAGGCGTCAAAAATTCAAATTTGTTAAATATTTAACGCAAATATTTAACGAGACTAGAAAGTGAAATGTTGATATAATGCGAATACTGAATCATACAATAAATATAAAAGATACTTTTAATTAAAGAGATATCTGTACATAGAAGAAGATATATGAGAGCCTTATGCCGAGTCCAGCTCGACGTTGGTGTCTTCAAAATTAAAATATGAAAAGTATATATATTTTCATAAGTGCTATTTAAGGCGAATATTTATTTAAGATTAGAATTTTGTAATCACAATAATAATAATTTATTGAAGAAACAAAGAGATTATGTCTTTTTTAGCCGTTGGTGCTACCGCTGTATATCCTATCGACTTGGTGAAGACAAGAATGCAGAATCAGAGGACTGGATCTTTTATAGGCGAGCTGATGTATAGAAATAGTTTTGATTGTTGTAAAAAGGTTGGAATCGAAAAGTCTCCCCGTATAACACTCTCTGCATCGTTAATCATGAAGCTGGTCTTTTGCGTTTGACAGGTGATCCGGCATGAAGGTTTCTTCGGTCTTTATCGAGGCCTGGTGCCTCAATTAATGGGAGTAGCCCCGGAAAAGGCTATTAAACTGACAGTTAACGATTTTGTCAGGGATAAGTTTATGGATAAAAATGGAAATTTACCGCTGTATGGAGAAATTATGTCTGGCGCCTGTGTAAGTACGATACGTTCGTCCTCTTAGTATCTTGAAGCTTTTAAACGTGATTTTATCTAAGTGTGAATTTTAGAAATGCAACAAAATGCAAAATAGATTAAATATAGCAGGACCAAATATAAAACACAAAGACCATATTAATTTTGTTTACTTTTTGATAATGAAATAATACAGTAATTTAGTCAGATGTGTGGTCGCATATATTCTTATCGCACACTTGGCCAATTGGCAAAAGCGAACAAAGAACGTCTGTAACAAGCATGATTTTTCCGTAGGCTGGAGGATCGCAGGTCATATTTACCAATCCTCTAGAGATAGTAAAAATCCGGCTACAAGTAGCTGGCGAAATTGCAGCAGGGTCAAAAGTTAGGGCGTGGACCGTCGTCAAGGAATTAGGTCTTTTTGGATTGTACAAAGTGAGTAATCATGATAATTTTGATACCGATACATCCATTGTCTTTCCTTACAAGACATCCGATGACAGCAATTGCAATTTTCTCATAGGGTGCTAGAGCTTGCTTTTTGCGAGACGTGCCGTTTAGCGCAATTTACTTCCCTATGTATGCTCACACGAAAGCGCGATTGGCCGACGAAGGGGGTTACAATACGCCATTGTCGCTCCTCGTTTCTGGCGCGATCGCCGGTGTACCTGCAGCAGCGCTGGTCACCCCTGCGGATGTAATAAAAACGAGATTGCAGGTGCACCTCTCACTCTAATTACCGGTACATCCAAATACGATTATTTTACGATTATGTTGTCACGCGTATTCCAGGTCGTAGCTAGAGAAGGTCAAACTACGTACAACGGACTGCTGGATTGCGCGAGGAAAATTTACAGAGAAGAAGGTGCTAGGGCATTTTGGAAAGGCGCGACAGGTATATTATTTTTACTATGTTTTTCATGCAAATAAGGCTCTCAAGACAATTAATATTTTCTGCATGCACATTGGGAAATTTTTTAAACATTTACGAACGCCAATATATCATACTTTATCGGTAAAATGACTGTTGCAAAAGAATTAAGTAAACTACGCGAGAGGAAAATTTTTCTGTCAAACGTCAAAGTAATCGAATCGATTATATTCCACTTATTACTATATTGTATAAGGATCGAGTAAAAATGAAAAGAGATTCTCATGGTTCTTTCGTTCCAATTTTTTAAGTATCATTAGTAATATGTTTTGCTTTGGTCGATTGCATGCGCGGGGGATCAACCCTGCTGCATCTTTCAACCTTATTTCCTCCCCCATATGACCCGGCGATTTACTTATCAGTAAGTACTTATTCTTCTCTTTGTCTTCCTTTATGATTTATGTCTTTATTCTCGTTTTTCCCAATCTGCAATAAATATACTTACTCTTGGTACTCTTTGTCTTATGCTCGGAATGTTTATTAAATCTAACATGTCTCACATCATCTTATATTCACGCATTTTTTCAGCTGTAACTTTAAAAGTGCATGTCAATAAAGCAAATATACTTTTTTAGGACATACGATATGTATGTACAGTATATTTCGGATTTATATTGCAACATTTTCATATTTTTATCAAAAATAGTAGTGATATAGTGTTATATTAATATTGATGAAGTTAATACTTTTTCGACTCAGGAAAGAGCTAATATAAATTATTTTTCATTTATTTTACGCCGCTTTCGAGAGAAAGTAAATGTTTACGAAAACAAAATGATATCGTCGAAATTTTTATTCACACAACAGATTAATTTCATAAATAGTATGATATACTATTCTATAAATGAATTACGCTATAATGTGTTATAAATTATTGCAATTGCATAACATAAATATATTGATACAAATTTTATATATGCAATTGCATTAATAACAATTATAATTATTGATTTATTATAATCCGTTGCATTAAGCATACATTTATTCAATTACAACATATCGATATACATTTATTCGATAAAGGGCAATTGCCAATCTTGTTCTTCTGATCTTTCTCTTGTCTCTAATCTATAAAAGTACGCGAAATCATATAAAATAACATGTGAATATAGCATATGTAATTTTTTAAGCTTTATTTTTTAAGCGGTAAGTCTTTAATTCTGAATTCTTTATTGACTAGCATTTTCTCAACTGTGGTTGATCTTTGTTTATAGATACATATAATCTCATAGAATTAACCGCACTATAAATAAAAATATAATTGCATTTGATATAAAATGGACAGAAATTAAAACTGTATAATTACGATTTGTAACTATTATCACTTTTTGAAATATCACACACAATATCTTTTATCTGAAAAGAAAAATAGCCATCATATCAACATGCTTGTCATCAAAACGTCCCAAATCTTTATTTGGACAAAGAATATAAAGCGATATGCACGTTCAAAACTATGTATACAATATCCAATATCACATACGTACTTTTCTATTCTTACAGCTCGAGTGTTCAGATCGTCACCTCAGTTTGGTGTCACTCTCTTCACGTATGAATTGCTGCAAAGACTGTTTGTGGTCGATTTTGGAGGATCGTAAGTATATACTTGATATACTTACTTGAGGAATCGATTAGAATTTTTAATTCGTTACTACGCAAATTTAGGCTGGAGATCGATAGCGTGCCTAATTATAGTAATTATATACGCTGATACAAACTTCTAAAATCGCAAAATTCGTTTATTATTGTAAAATATTTACGTTTTAATTTACAAATCTGTAACGATGCTCATGTTATTTACAGCCGACCTACCGGCTCGGAACAAAAGGTGCCTACCATGGGAGTCGCGGATGAAATTCGATCAACGAACCCAGATCATATAGGTGGCTACCAAGTAGCTCTGCCCATCTTCACGGGTATAGAAACCAAGTTTGGTCTTTGCCTACCCAGGTTCCAAGCTGTTATCGGAAAGTAACAGTATCATTAGCAGCTATGAGAGAAAACAAGCTTTGTAGCAATCCCTGCCATAAATATGTATAATCTACGAGTACTGAGCGCCGATTGCTTCACCGACTGGGACGCGGACGTGGTGCGTGTGAGCTTTACAAACTACGTAAATCATGAATTCTGCGCGATTCTGCGTTCCATGATTCCATCATTTCAACAATCATCTCGGCCATTTCGGTACCATGCAAACCACATGAAATCGACAAGAAGGAATAATCGTCGGTTGATGTTGATACTAATACTTGATGTGTACGACATGTGTAATTATAGATCGATGGAGGAGAAGTACAAAATCCGTCGTTGCGGTATGTCCAAGAACATTCGTGATAACTGAGTCGATGCAGTCAATTGACACAGGAACAAATCCGATGGCATTAAAACTATTTATTTTGATACTATATAAATATGTTATTTCAAATTAATGCCATCTGTATGTAATTATTTTACAAAGCGAGAGAAAGAGAGAGAGAGAGAGTGTGTGTGTGTGTGTGTATGTGTGACGTTTATCGACGATTTGTTATCGCTAACTTTAAACAGTTGAAACGTTTCTGCCGATACGCGTATATCAACAAATTAAATGTGTGTTCGTTAAATCGCGAATGATTAACACCAACGAATATGAGTGTGATGTTTTAGTGAGGATTAATCCGCGATGGCCCTGACGTGTACGCACCACCATATATTTATAAAGCTCAGAGTAATAACGAATTAGGCCTCTACAATTACATTTATTATTTATCCAAATGCCTAGTTATGTGTATTAACTCTTATAGCTGGTGAATAAAAGGCCAATAAATTTGTTTTTATTGTTCGTTCATGTACAACTGCGAAGTAATTGTTGACAGGTAATATTCGTGTGTGTGTGTGTGTGTGTGTGTGTGTGTGTGTGTGTGTGTGTGTG
>NW_020212192.1:109192-111837 GCF_003070985.1 Temnothorax curvispinosus | reverse complement strand
TGTGTGTGTGTGTGTGTGTGTGTGTGTGTGTGTGTGTGTGTGTGTGTATGTGTGTGTGTGTGTGTATTTTCCACTCTCATATAATATCTGGGAAGATATATACATATATATCAATAAATTGAAAAAAATGATGAAAAGAACAATATATCACTAATTGTTTTGTTTCTTACCAACATTTATTCATTACAACGGGACATAATGAATTTATGTCCTGCTAAATTAAATGAATAATTTCCTTATTATAGTAATGTATAAGTTAAACAAGTTCAATTTTTTTATTTATGTAATTAATTGGAATATAAAGCAATTTTTTGTCATATTTTAAAATTTTAAATTAACGCAGAAATTATAAATTTGATATTATTGCAATTGCGAATTTAATTAAAACGAATTTATTGGCATTTGAACACCAGTCTTACAATTAACGCAAATGAAGAGAATAGGACGTTAACGCACATAATTTCCTGCAAACTTTTCGATAATGGCAAATAATGATTTTAATAATGACATTATTAAAAATATTAAAATGCATTAAAATGTGTTTCTCTATATTCATTATTTTTCTTTTTATAAAACGATATACGTATATAGAATTCTAGTTAAAACTATTCTAGTTAAAACTATTTTGAGATAAATATCGAAATATAAAAGGTATATTATTCTAAATTTCTCTTATATACCATTTCTTATTTGTAATATTTAAATAAAGGGTAATGAAGTTTTCCACTTTCATATAATATCTGGGAAGATAAGAGGATTTATTACATATATATATATATATATATATATATATATATGTATATAGTAATACAAATTGATCATCAATTTCTTTATCATCAAAGAGCTGTTCGGCCGGACACACGAAACAACTGACAAATCTTTTTACAAGTTTCGATTATTGTGTACTTATAGTACGTAAAAATATTGTTTTTTGTCCAATCTTAACAATCCATGTTCTATGATCTGTGATCATATCAGACTCTCGACGATACATCGGGAGATGGTAATTAAGCAATTTTGAATTTTAATTCTTGTTACGAGGTATGTATGCGGTCGTTATATCTTTAATAAACTTATTATTAGATTTTTATCTTATTGCGAATTATAAAGATATATAAAGATATATAACATATATGCTTACAAATCAAAACCCAACTATTAATAATCCTAAGCTATATTGTGCATATTTAATGTTGCAAATAAGTATTATTTAAAAAATACTGTATTTTACCGGAAATCGTACTGTCTTTTCTCTCGTTGCCTTTTCTCTTTTCTTTCCTTTCTTAAAAGCGGAGCAGAGTAGTATCAAAGAATAGAAATATATTTTTTTTGGCGATTTAATTAAATAAGATTAAATTGTACATTAGACGAAAAGTGTTCTATTTTATTAAGAAGGACGAAAGAAAGGAATGAGATTAAATGCGGATTCAATGGGAATAGGTCTTTTCATGTGGTACTAAAGATGAAAGAAAAAGACATTACATTTTTTAAATAAATTAAATTAATGCAACCATTCAACACAAGAATTAGAAGTTTAACCAGTAATCTTTCCGTTATTTATCTTAATAAATAAAAAATGATTTATCTCATAACATTGATTGCTTTTTAATCTTGACAATAAATTGTTCCATCATATTTACGTTCTATATCACAACGTAATCGACTAAAGTTCAATTCCGTCGTTTGGGGACACTGTATTTAATTCTGAACCAGAAAGAAATTAAACAAACAAAATTTAATTAAGTAGAAATGATAGATGAAATGTGTGCGTACGAGACCCACGGATTTTTTCCGCAATTTAAAATTACATTTCTAATTACATTTCGATAAAAATAAATAATCTGAAGACATCTTAGTTTTTCAAATCGGTTTTTGTCTGTTCTGTATAAGCATCTTTAGACATTTGCATTAAATACGAACTAGCTTTTAGAGAATCAGATAAGTCGCAATAAGAATTTCGTAAATTTTTTTTTGTTTAGGAAATACAAATATATCAATTAAAAATAATTTTACATCAATTTCTTTCATTTCTGTAGTTTTTTACAAATATCATAACAAAAACAATCATTCGTGATTATTGATGTATTGATGCCTATACCATGTAATAATTACATATATGTGATACGTCTGCACTGCTGAAAGATTTATATTTATGCATTATGCATTATTAAACAAGTAGTAAATACTCGTTCAAAATTTGACAGTACATTGTTCTTTTACTAACTTGACGAATAATTTCTGTAAATTATGAATAGAGACTAGACGAGTTGAACTAGAATAAACAAGAGACTTTTCTAATTTTTTATCTCAAACGAGAGATATTTTCAATAAGAGAAAAACGCATCATTTTTTATGAGAACTGGATCTTGGTAGTCAAATAATATTAGGCACGAATAATATTTTGTGTATAATTCTTCGCCTTAGCAAAGGGATATCTTCTCGATACATTTATTTTAATGAAAAGTGTTCTTGTTTTAAAAACTTTATAAAATATGGGTCCAGTGCATATATCTACGAACAAATCACATAATTTCATTAATGTCTTTAGAGCAAAAAGAGAAAAAACCCGATATCGGGAGAATTTCAAACAATTTTTTGTACATATATATATATATATATATATATATATATATATATATATATAT
>NW_020212192.1:86719-109182 GCF_003070985.1 Temnothorax curvispinosus | reverse complement strand
ATATATATATATATATATATATATATATATATATATATATATATGTATGTATGTAATCCAATATCACACTCTATTTTGCAAATATGTATCTACTAGAACTTATCGCGTCAACATACACATTGATATCATGCATAGCGGATCAGCTTATTTCCTAATTAATGAAATCTATTAATTACAATCTACGTAACGTAACCGATTATCCGAATCCTACTAGCATTAAAAGACTTATTCATCAGTATTTATTATATCACAGTCCTACGTTTCCAAAAACAATTCATTAACGATGGACAAATTGAAGAAGTTAAACACATCTCAAAACTTGCGTTCTTCATAAGTATGTATCCATATTCTTCATATTATCCATATACACATAGAGCTCCCAAATAATAGTAACTTCCACGAGCTGTAATCACATAACATTCATTAACATGAGCATGCTCTGTCACTAAAGAGTATACGCGAAATATTTATTTTTCATGTTTTTTTTATCGAAAAATTAAAGATTCTGACTTATAGAAAATTAAAGATAAAATTGTATCTAATTATACAAAAGGAAAAATATAATAGAACATGAGAGATATTCTCCGGAATGAGAAACTTTAAAATGATAATGTTATCATTAAAATTACAATTTTTATATATCTTTAAAGAAAGATATATAAAATGTTGAATTGATTATATTATAAGGCATGTTATGATACTAACAACATAATCCAGCGTATCTATTGCTGTAGGACATGCCATAATTGCCGCATGCAGGTTGGCCTAATTTGTAAGGTTGAAAGCCGAGTACATTTCCACTGAAATGACGTAAAGCCATGTTAAATGATGATTTTTGTATCACATGATTTCTCCCGTGTATTTAGATTCATCGATATGTTTAAAAATTATTTTTCAAAACATTAAAATTTATTATCTACAATATATAATTCATTATCTAACAACGTTGTAGAGAGAAAGAGAGAGAGAGAGAGAGAGAGAGCCTAATTAAAAAATTTAGTTTAAATATAATTAATAAAAATAATTAGAGATTATTATATTACTTTCAATCTAAAAATGGAAGTTTATGGGAATTATGAATTAAATCTTAGATGTTAACTCGAAAATGTTTATCAGTGGAAACGTGTATGTATATCTGAAACGCTTGCACAAAATCAAAACTTGGAAATATTAATTGTATGATACTTAAAATTTCTATAATGCTATCGAAATAAAAACTTTAAATATTATTAACCGTTTTTCTGTCAAAACTATTTTTTTTTTATTATACTTTTGACGGATTATACATTTGACGCGCGCGCGCACGCGGTTTCTTTATTACAACTTATTTCTAATGAATGTGTTAAAATCAATGACATGTAGTACGTTTATTTAAGAAAAATGGAATTACAATACATAGAAACGTTATTCGTATTAATAAAGGAAATTGTCCTGGAATTATAAAAGAGTCCTTGAAAAAGTATCGTATCTCCTCGAATTAAAATCTAATTCTGTAATACTACTCGACGCAATTACTTGCATTTCCACACTTTAATACCAAAGAAACGCAAAATACAGAAAGAAGTAACGGTATTTTAAGGTATAGAATTCTTACCTCGGGCCATAATTGCATACGTAATTTTTGGTGTAACCGCGAGCCGGATCATAGTAGAAAGAATATCCGCATCCTAACAAAAAAGTGTCGCCCCATACCAACTGGAATTAATCCAAAATATTTTCTGCAATAATATTTCAAGATCCACAAATTGCTTGCGTGTAAGCATGAAGCAAGTGAGTGTAAACGATTGTACTTTGAATACTTTACAGACTTTATATAAGATCTTCCAAGTATCAAAAATACCGAAAACGCCATTTTTCTTCCATCACATATTGATAATATTTTCCTCCACTTTTCTCTTAATTTCGAATTTTTCCTTAACAAAAATATTAAAGTCTTAATAGAGATTTTAAGATATAAGGAGTCAAAAAAATTTTTTTAATTGACAATTTTTACGTAGACAGAATCTAGAATGCAAATATGTGATTAAATGTAAATATTATTTTTCTTCAAGTATAAATTAATTAAAGTTCGACTTGAGCATCTTCTATATTATGCGCCTTTTCAATAGTATGATAAATATTAATAAAGAGCAAAGAAAAGCAGCTTTTTTTGCGCGAAGAACAAACTCGTAGCGCTTAAACAGTCCTTTCGTAGATCGTGATTTCATGAAAACTCATAAAACAACAAGTTTGTAAAATAAGAATTAATTCGGCGGAGGTTGCCGATCGAGGCTATAAATCGCGAATTTTTCGGACTTATTTCGAAACTGACCTACAAATGAAACCGAACAAATCTCTAAAATTATATTTTAGCATTTAACGAAGAAAAGAGAGAGAAAGAGTTGTTCGCTCGTACAATATTTTTTTTCCATTGATGCAAAAAAATGTTTAACAGACTTTATCATTATATATGGGCAGCAGAAAAGTTTGAAACCAAAACATTTTTATTTGAGCAATTTTGTTCTGAATATGCAAACTGTAATAAAAAAAATTGATTCTTATTTCATCATGAAAACAGCGACTGTCTTTTAATGCAAAAATACGTTTGTCAAAAGTAGATTTTTCTACTTGCCCTACAAATTTGTCTCGCCTCGACGAACAAATCGAATAATGAATTAATTATTATGATACATATTTCGATACATAGTCTCGTGTTGCTTTCGTATCGCATATGCAGTAAGAAATGCGATTTTGTGATGTATATAATAAATTAACAAAGTTTTTCTTTCTTTCCGTATAGATTTTCTTTACATATTGTTTAAAACACGACTCGGATCATTAGGTTAAATGTATACGCAACGGAAAGCTCTGAGCTAACAGTTATATAACTCTTGTATCTTTCGGAACTTACAAACATAGTTCCTATTACAGACCTGTGTGTAGTGTCCGGTGATTTTGCTATAACCGGAATGATAGTATTGTACCTCGTTGAACCAGCCAGAAATTTGTCGTCTCCAATTCGGCTCACCGTCGTAAGGTCCTGGAGGCCTGGTCGTCCATGAGCGAGCAATGTTCTGTCCTACTGCAAATCTACCTACAAATCACGATCGTTTTGATCAATCAACGTGATAACATATGCGAAATGCAAACAACAGAAGAAAAGCGCATTACATGAGGAATAATGACGAAACATATTTAGTATAGAGCTTCCAAACACAATTCTTGCAAAATGTTGCTTCCTCATAGAGGAAGCTTTGTTTTCGTAAATTCGTATATGAACCTTTGATTGCGTATAAAGTTGGCCCTAATCAACCAAATTTAAAAGAATTATAAAGAGACAAGGTTAACGGCCAATGACGAGCAGCAAGGATGTTGAAAATTAAAATTATGTATTATTAACAATATTAAAATGGGGATGTTTCGGCAACACCGTGCCTTCCTCAGCCAAACTTAATTACATTAAATAAACAAAATAGTCACGAATCGTACATTTCTACATCCAAATAATTACGGTAACAATGTTATAAAGTCGCAATCAATGTACAAACGGTCTTTAGTCGGAAGATGAGTAAACGAGTATAATCTTGATATTGTTAACTGAGTAAAAACGGAATTGAAACGCATTTTTAAAAACTTGCTTAGAAGTCCGAAGGGGCCCATGATTTATTCCACAGTCGACAATGGGAATTAATCGAGTCAAGTCAACGAAGCCTGCACGTCAACTATAGCGAGTCAACAGTTAAAAATTAAAACATGCGTTTGAGCTGTAAAAATGGAAATAAATATTATTTATTTGGTATCAGATAAACATCTCGACTCGATTTTCTTGTTGACATTATTATTTTCTTTTTTGTCACTCGCGTCTGTACAACAAGTTTGTATATACTTTTTTACTTGTTCAAGAAAAAGATTATTGATAAAGATTTTTTATTCGACCTAACTGGCTATCTTTATTAATTATAATCGTCACGCTTCAATGGGTTTTAATTCTTCTAAATCGAATGTAATTTTGTGTGTTACATAGATTTAGAAGAACCAAAACCGTGGTCGCCGCGTCGTCGTAATGATTATAATTTACCAAAACCACAAAATCAAAACATTACGTAATGATTCTAATTAATGAAGATGGCCAGTGTTGGGTCGAATAAAAAAGCTTTGTTATTAAATTATTTACTGGCAAAAGTTTCTGATTTAATTTAAAAAGATTATTGTTATTCTTGCTCAAGAATTAAAAAGTTATTTATTTTCTATAGACTTATTTTACAAAAGATAACACTTATTTTTAGAAAACTTGAAATATATTTAATATTATATTTTTACTTCATTACACAGTGAAGTGTGTATAGCGTTGTGCGATTATTTATTATAATAGAGAAATATTTTTCAACTCACGCTTTACATAGGTATTTACATTGTTATGGTTTATGTTGATACATCTATTGCAAAGTAATTTGACTTTTGACATCTGTAATATCTGTAATAAAATTTTATAAATAATATTTCTGTACCATTAATTAATATCAATCCGTACGTCAGCATAAAAAAGCGCTTTTCTTATTAAAACAAATCGCGCAACAATAAAAAATAAAGTTGCCATGTTGAAAATATTATCGTATAATTATTATATAGCTATAGGTAATTCGACTACTATTATAATAATAAAAGATATATTAAAGCAAAAAAAAAGGTAACTCTAACATAATAATAATTTAATATTAATTAATTATTATTAAAATTTCGGCATAAAAGTAATAATAATCGTCAATTTTAGGTAATATTTTTGATAATAAGTATAAATTTATATTTTTAACATGAGTATAGTCTATTAGTATTTAAACTTTATTTCTCAATTTAATTAATATCTATAATTATAATTGTAATAATTTTAATTTAATAAGTACTTTTTAGCGCATTTTAACATATTCTTGCTAATACATTTTTGCAATCCTTCTTCTTGCATGTACACATATATTTATAAACGTTTAATATTTTATTTTATTTTATTAATTAAATAATAAAATTACGTTTGCCTAGTATATAACATAAAAAAATGAATTGCAATATTCTTATTATTTCTAATTGTGGCTTTACCACTTTGTCGGCAAATGTCACTATGAAAATTTAATTATCGCAACAATGACAAAGATGCAAAGGAGACAAAAGAGGAAATTTCTACAGCGCTATTCTTCTTTGGCATTCTAAAAATATTATAATATTATGTTATTCTAGAGGCGCATTAAGAGCATAATTATTATGCGAATATGAAAAAGCAATATATATGTATATAAACAAATGTCCTGACTGACTGACTGACTGACAGAGACTCATCAACGCCCAGCCCAAACCCCTAAAGCTAGAAACATGAAATTCGGGGAGTATATTCCTTCTATGACGTAAGCACCTACTAAGAAGGGATTTTTAGAACGTTGCCCCTTAACGGGATGAAAAGAGTTAAAATGTGTTTTCACGGATTCCTCAATATCTCTTAAGCCCGATGAGATATCGATTGTGGTTACAAAGGATTCTACCCATTACTTACAAAGGATTATACCCATATACAAATGCTTAAAAACATAATTCATAATTTTGCCCTAAAGGGGCAAATCTAGATTCGGGGGTGAATTATAGAATCCTTCGCATACCGTAGCGAAGCACAGCTAGGGTATCAAGCTATATAGTTACTAATAAAGTTTTACTTACGAACATTTCTCAGACTGTCGTGTGACTCGGCGCAATGATCCGCCCATCTTTGTGCTATCGCGGCAAGTTCATCATCCCATATCTACAACAACAATAAATAAATAAATAAATAAATAAATAAATAAATAAATAAATATTCTATTACAGTTTACACATGTCACATTAGAAGTAACTGCACGTTTTTTTTACATTACATTTTTAGTTATGCATGTTATCTTTCGATTAATAGTACTCCATCTTCATAAATCGTTACAGAGAACATATCTTTTGCCTTTGAAAATATCGACTTTTTAAGAAATGAGACGAAACACATTAACTTACCATCTCCATCATATTCGCCGCACCTGGTTGACCATGTATCTGTCCCAATGCCACTAGTTGCCTCAATCGATTGTGTTCGTCCAAGATAATCTGTTTTTCCTCACACGATATACCACCGGACCCTGTAAAGTGTAAGACGATAGGTATCATGTATTCTCAACCTGGTACTTTTCGAACAAATATATTTCTCTCTGTATCGCCACTATCGCTCACCATTGAAGAAGCGTATAACATGGTCACTCTTCCAACAACGTATATATATCGATCGTATATAAAAAAAAATATACGGGATGTATTATTATACGAATAATATATTTAATTATACGTATTTGTTTTCTTTAGCAGCACAACAATTAAGAGGAGTAAGATACCAGGAAATTTATATTGAAAGTACACGAGGGAGGGAGAGGAAAAGGGAGGGAGAGGTCTTGTCATTTTTAGTAGATAACGTTAACCTCCTGATATTAGTAATCATTTCTAATATATTATCCTAAAGAACGCTACTGTAAAAAATAATAATAATCATAACAATGTCCAATAATTAATAGATTGCAATAATAACATGTATTTTAATTAATTAATAAAATATCCGAGAATATTAAAAGCAATCTATTTTATCTATATATTTAATTTATTTTTAATTAAATTTATTAAATTTAAATTTACTTTATTTTTTATTTAACTCTATTACTTTTGTTGATTCATATACGCAGTTTTTAAACTCCTTCATTATTTCCTATTTTCACAAAAGGAAATATGAACTTCAGATTGATAAAAAACTGTAAGTACAACCCTAGTTTTTTCAATTGACGTACGTATATGATGTATTTTTTAAAATGTTTACTGTACCTACTGTATAAAATATTGTCAATTATTATTAAACTAGACCAAACTAAAAATCTAAAAAATTAATTAGATTAATTAATAATAATAAAGAAATGCTCCGCATTATTTTGTAATAGTAAAAACACAAATGTCACATATGCAATAATTATTTTATGGTTATCTATTAAATAATTAACTTTTTCACAATTATATGATAATAAATAATTTAATTAAACATTAAGAAATATATGAATTGGCGATGCATTTATACACCTCACGATTACACGTATTTATATTTAATACTTAATAGCAGAATTTTTTAGATTAGATAGCCGCGCACTGCACTATTTCTAATTAAAAAGATTGAATGAAGAAGATAGACCACAAGTGATTTAATTTCACTTTTATCTTAAACAGTTTTTCGTCGTACCACAACTATTTGCTCCTCTTGGATTTTTCCTTGAGATGCCGTAATCTTTTCTCACTGTTCTGTTCTTCACAGCAAGCTGCAGATTGTGCAACTATCCAAAAAACTTTCTATGGAAGTTGGTTTAGCGATGTTCCCCTTGTCTTTCTATTGGTGCATCGAGAGAACTCCCGTTTCGTAAGTTTAACTTCTTATTGGGACGGCGAACTGATGGCGTCCCTTTTATTCACTTTACTACGTCGTTTTCAACGTCGACTCGGACTAGTAATTCCTAACGATCTATAATTAGGAAAAAGTTGTGAGGCTCTAAAAGTTTTTTTCTGAAAGAGATGCATCTTCGGGTATCCATCGAATTTGCATGCGATCGTTCACAAATTATATGCATTTCGTCATTCCTATTTTTATGATAAAACGTTGAACGTTAGACGTATTTGTTTGATTTGACATATGGGCAAAACACATAAGTATACATAGGTTTGTAATATTTTTTGTGTACATGTGTGGGGCATTATTTATGAAGTGATCCACCCCAAATTTTCAAAGTTTTCCGATTATGCTGAAATTTGCACAAATTGTAGTCCTATCAGAACTAAAATCATTGCCCAAATTTGTTTACCCCTGTCCAACGGGTTGTCTACTTACAGGGGCTTGGATTTTTATCATTTGAGCCGTCGCGTCAAACTTCAAACGCCGATAAATGTCAGTAAACTACTCCGATTTTGAAAAACAAGGTGTGATTTTGAAAGGTCTTTTTATGCCCTTTAATGCTATAAAATCAATTTTTTTCTTAAGTCAAAATTTACTTAAGATTTTTGAAGGTAAAGATAAAAAATCGTTTTTTCTCAAATTTGGGCACCTTCAATTTTCTTCTAAAAAATCTCAAAAAATGTAGGATTCTTCCCCTTTAAAATGATTTCAGGCTGAAGATGGGCAGACTTTTAGTTTTCGAGATATGGTCCGTTTTAGGACCGAGCGCATCACCCACGGTACAGTGTGGGCGCTATTACAAGTGCCACAGATGAATATAGCATTAAATCTATTGAAAATCGTGTGATTCTTGGTAACTTAGTGACTTTTGTAAGAGAACGGCATAGCAATAGTTCATCTTGTCTGTTGCGGAAAGTTCGATTAATATTGATTAACCTACGTTTGCTTTTCACAGTTGGTTTTATATTGTTCTTTTCGCTTTAATTTTAGGAAAAACGTCATTCCTCAGCTGTAGAGTATCTCTGAGCGGTCTTCATGATTCTTTCTGGATCCAAAGACAGCTTAATGAGGTAAATGGACGCTGTCGGCTTTACTCCTCATTGAGTTCGCTCGTTGTAGGTATATCGCAGTGTATCCAAGAGTCAAGAGATTCACATTACACTCGAGCATACTTTTAAGAAATTCTTTCTGACTAAGAAATTTTGCCCATTAATTTGCCAATTAATACATCTTTTCAGGAAGCAATGAAATAATATACAAGTGTAGTATTATTTCTCAGTTTTCATGCATTAATTTTCTCGGTAAATTATTAAATTGAGAACCTCTACACTTTACAGTTATGTAACGCACGATAGATCCTAAACTATTCCCAAACCAGGTTATCATCATTAAAACATGGAGATTTCTCGTAAATATATATATGTAAGTGTCGTACTCGAGGCACTTTTGATAATGATCGGCGATTTGAATTTACGGCAGTCGTCGAGTTCTATTTTTTAAACAAAAATATCCTGCCGAATACAAATGTCAAATAATTTTTGCACACGAAAAAATGCCTATACTAATTTATTCTTCAAATTGATTTCTATCTTGATCGAATGGATCAGGTTTTCTGTCCGTTGATCACATCACGCGCGTATCTGTTTAAAAATTCACCGGGCTAGCGCTACTGACGAATAATCACAAATTCATCTATAATTCTATAATATATATTTTGACTTGGTTTCTTTTTAGCTTAATATTACTGTTTTAATTTATTCCGATAAGCGCGAATCGCGAATCAAAATTAATTATTTCTGAACGTTATTACAGATGGATTGACAAAAAGACGTTTAAAAATATGAATTGCATTAATTAAAAAAAAGATGCTCTAAATGTAATTGCATTAAAGATATATGATAATTATATTAATTAAAAAGAAAAAAATAACGTATGATAAACAACATTTCATGAATTTCTTTTTATGTTTCTCTCCGTTGTCTCATCTCTCTCTCTCTCTCTCTTTCTCTCTCTCTCTCTCTTTCTCTCATTAAAAATTTGTTAAAGATTAATATAAAAAGCGATATGTAAAAAATGTAAAAATATTAAAATAGCATACAACTATTGTAGCATATATCTATATTGAGAGATTGTCGTAAATTTTTATCGCGGAGCATCTCTTTCGCGGTTATATTCGTTCTAATGATGAATTCGTTTTAATGATGAATTCTGATTTATATATTTACTCTTAAGACATTAGTATCATGTTCTTGACAGTTATATAATGAGCAGAAAAGAGATTATTAAAGGACATGAAACAACACTGTTGGCGACAATCGAGTTCCCTTTTCGGTGCACGGCAATTAATCATCATTGGAGACGACGCGACACGACGCGCCGTGTATCATTCGCTCGTTTAGCATTCATTGAAAAGGCGAAACAAACGACATCGATTCGAATGACATCCGTATTTGGTTGATGGCCGACTCGCTATGACTGGGAACATCAGTTTCTTTTTGTGCCGGAAATGAGATGGGCTTGGTACCGAGCGTATAACGATGCAATTTAGCCGACAGCTGCTATAACTCCATTCTATCGTGGAGCTCGTAGTTAAATGAATTTCGTGGGAAAGAACTTGTGTTATACTAAATAAATAGCTCTTGATCGACTAATTCTGCTTAGACTACAATTTCTCTGCTTGGTCGCCTTTGTGCAACCATTTTCTTCTTTCGATAATAAATATACCAAGTCCGATATTGGATTATTAACTTTACAATAACACTTAATTTTTTTAATATTAAGATAAAATATACTGTATCCATCCCTTCCTTTCTCTCTTTCTCTTCCTTTAGCTCGCGCTTAGATTTAGATTTTAGATTTACGGGAGGAAAAGCGAATTTTTTACTTTCTTTTATTAAAGCGATGATGTATCATCGCTTGAGACGTGTTTATATTCGTGCTTCATAAATACTGCTCGCGCGAGTTTTATATGTATACTGAATTATTCAATTCGATCGTCGTTCTTATATTTATAATAACATATTAAATTTATAATTTTAAAATACATACGCACATATGTATCAAATACATGACATACTTTACGCAACAAATCAATAAATATAATGAAAAAAATGCATAAAAATTTTCAACTGTGGAAGGAAAAAGTGAATAATAATTATAAACTATTATATATGTATGCTAAATGTGTATACAAAAATTCTTTGCAAACTAAATCTGTTATGACATTAAGAAATGATAATTTTCTGCTAACGTTTTAGTTTTATAGAAATTATTAAAAATTTAGCTGCTCTTAATAATAAACATTGTAATAAAATTGCTGAATAAATCGATAAATCAATATATTATTTCAAAGATTACAAATTTATTTTAAAGTCTCTCTTGAATGACAACAGACTTCATATCTATCATGATCAGTATATTCCCCCAAAGCATGGTCACCAAAAAATTAATAAAATCTACTTTTTCTCAGCAACATCATATACTCACTCAGCATAGTCTTTCCGATGCACGACGTTTGGCAATGATTCACCAGCAGACATGTGACAATCAATAGGAAAAGGCTGGCGTTTCTCTCGGTGAGCGTCATAGTGACAGACAAAGGATTTCACCAGCTTCAAAATACGAAACAAATTCTGGAGGCGAACACAGAAAGACTTGATTAGGACGCAAACTCGTAGTGATCTTGGCAATCAAGATTTGGTCTCCTTTAAATCTCGACGACAATCAAGAAGTGGAGCAAGCTGGCGCAAGGATTCAAGTGAAACAAGCACGACTCCAAGTCGTTCACTTCGGCACGTGTTGGACCAATCGGTCGATTAAATCGGCCAATTTACGACCGTCCGGAGATATCGACGTATAGGAAGTCGGAACCGTCCGCAAACCGGTCGGTGGAACGATCCAAACTAATAGCCAGCCACGCTGATTCCTCGTGACTTTATATATCGTGCCACCTGTGCCATAGTATGTCCATGTAATTGTTAATGAACCGTTGCAGTGGGGAGTGCTGCTCAATACGTGGGAACAGGGTAACTTTGATTTAGTATACATATACGCTCAAGGTTCAAGGTTGAATGCGGACTCGGTGATTCGAAAAACTGCCCACTACAGTCGATAGATTTAATTGCAATCGTTTCATTTAAAATCCACAAAGCAGAGCGCGTTTTTTTTTGCGCCAAATACTGTCGTTGGCTGTTCTCGATTGGGCTTTCCAAATAAATGGGAAATTTGAATTTTCGTTAAAATTAATACAAACTTGAAACAAAAGCGTGTAACGTATAACATATTCCGATAATATCCTGGCAATATTTTGGCGTGGTACATTTTTCAATATGCGATATGCGAGACACTCTTCTTTATAGAGTATATTGTATTTGATAATCAAAATATTAAATATGACAAAAGTTTTATCTTAATAAATTTGTATATCCCAAGAACAAAAAGATAACACTGCAATGTGAAATAAAAACGTATTCTAATGATGAATGGATTATAACAATGATTATAACAAGTTCTCGATGAGGAAAGGTAAGCTCTCTAATTAAGCTAAATAAATTCTTAATAATATGCAACAAAGTAAAACTCACAAAATGACTCTCCATTAATGTATTAGCATGAATTATTGTACAACTTTGATTATCGATTTTTGAACGTCAGATTCAATTCGTTTTTCGTCGACTTACTCCTTTCGTGACTTTTTGTCGTGCGCTTTTGCAACAATGGATCGAAATCCCTGCAAAGTTCCAAAAAAGTTAATAGAAATTTCTCTCAAACTTAACCTGTAGTCGTCTATTGATCGTCTAACCAGCTAACTTGTCTAAATTAAAGAGAGATATGTTTAAAGCAACCTGATCAAAACTGAAAAATTTCTTGTAGAGAGGGAGGAAGGGCATTACAAATAATTTAAAATTAGTCAAATTTATGATCTAGAGAGCACGTGCCGAGTAATGAGATTCTATTATTAATCTTTTCATCTCTAAAAGAGGCATTTACAGTTCCTGGCCATATTATATTTATATTACGATACCGTCTATTGATTATTATTGTTATAATTCATCGAATTGTGTCAAGAAACTATTCTTTTTTAGAAGATAGTCATTTGTTTATAATGTATTTGAAAATGTGTGCAGGGAACGGGTAAAAAGAGAAGAAGCAAAGAAAGTGGTTACCACAAAAACACAGCTGTTTGATAAAATTATTTATGTCTGGAATCATCATTCACAGATGCAAGAGACATACAAACATTAATAGTATGCTAAGATGAATCAAAACTTTAAAATAAAGGCGTCAAAGGCGGCTTGACTAAATATTAAAAATATATGTATTTTTTGACTGCCTAAATATCCTAAATAATTGACAAAAATAATTAAATACATGATTATTGCTATCAAATCTGTATTATATCTTTTTTGTACAGTGTGCTCTCTCTCTCTCTCTCTCTCTCTCTCTCTGTCCTCGGCGACATTATAGCTCCAATATTTTCATTTCGGCAATTTATTTCCAGTCACTCTTTTCTTTGGCGACATCTGAACAGGTTTAGGCTCGCACTAATAACAGCTGTTGTGAGCTTCAAGTTTAGCTCTTATTTTTCCGTGCGATTTCTAGGAATCGCCATATCCGGTCATTTTGTATATCTATCTGAACTCAAGACGTTCGCCGAGTAAAATCGCAAAAAGACTCGGACGATGTTATTTTATTTTCGCAATCATGAATTAGCCGCTTCTGATAGAATTTCACACTCTCACATGTGCAATTGGCCGTCTGTCGCGAATTAGCGTCTGTTTTCTTATTTTTTTTTTAATAAAAGACGACACATGCGACATACCGCAAAGGTATCGCATCATATAATAAGAAAATCTTTTCTGTATGTACATGCGACACCCGCAATGCAGAAATGTCAATCAAATAACTGATTTCAAAATTAATTGTAATTTAACAGAATTTTATTTTTTAGAATTTAGAAAGAATTATTAAAGCATATGAATTGGAACATTGCATAACTCTTATTTTTTGAAATTTATAAAGAATTGATTATAAAAGTATATGGATTGAAACATTTCATGACTCTCTTTCCCCGTGCGCGCACGTGTGTGTGTGTGCGTGTGTGTGTAATTGCGATGACTTTTTCAGTCACATCTAATAAGATAAAGATAAGAAAATGTTTCGCAGAAACGTGCTTTCATATTTAGCCTAAATTTCGATGAGGACACGTTTGAGGTTTATACGATATGCGAGCCAGTTCTATATGATTCGCAAAATTTGAATAATTATTCGCCGCTGGCGTCGTTGTTTATCTATCTTCGGAATCAAAAAGAAGATGTAGTGAATGAACGCCTGGTGTCTCTTTAATGCGCGGATAAAACTTTTTTTTCTCCTTGCTGAGCGTTTCCTAAGTTTTACAGCTACTTAGCATATTTAGAGTCTCATAAAAAAAGTCTCTCTCGTTCTGTGATAACTTGCTCGGAGGTCACCTGGAATCACGTTTTTCGCCTAATGAACAACGTTTAACCAGCGAGCCGACCGGTTCAGTCAATTAATCAGGTTGTGATTTGTCGTATGGGACCAGACAGCCAGGCACCAAAGACCGTAGTTTCCTCCAGTAAGATATATAAGGTGTCTCAGTTGCCCTGTACGTTGCCCTGTATTATTCCTGTAAAGGCATTTCCTTTTTATCCGTAATTAGTAGAAAAATTTTGCACGCGTGTCCTTGCGTGTAATATATTTTATATAAGATGTCTCATAATTGTTTAACTAATAAAACTTTGATTTTAGGTTTATTAATTAAAAAGATATTGATAATTGATAATTTAATTTAATTTTTAATATTATTAACATTAAATTAATAATAATTAAATTGTCTCAATCAGAAAAGTCTGCAAACTTTATAAAAAAGTCTGCATTAAACTCGCAATTTCTTTTTAAAATACACAATTATTTTAAAACTTCTGCCTTTTCTTTCATTTATTACATTGCACACGTACGCACGCATAATGAGTCAAAGAAAAGGAGAGAGCACGAATGCAACATCGTTATATTCATTCTGGTCCCGCCAATAAATATTCCCGCTTGTGGCCAAGTAATCGCAGCATGTTGAACGACTGAATCCAATACGTGCTGGATGCAAACATGCGACTCTCATATCCGTCGGGTTTCCCTAGACAGCCGCTCAAATGCGAGAATGCAATCGGTCGATCTGCGATTCAAAGCAGAGCAAATTAAAGTTGTGCGCTACAGGTGCAGTGCATCCTTCAAAGATAGGAACGTAATATCGGATCAGATCGGACCGGATCGGTGTAAGGGGCGGGAAAGGATTGAGAATCAAACGTGCCGAGGTGGCAGGTCAACGTCATCCTTTTTCTTTTCCATCCTAGCGAACATCGCCGAGAGTTATCCGTTAAAAGGGAGGAAGTGCGCCTCGAGATGAGAAGAACCAAGAAAAGAGAAAAAACATAACAAAAAAACCTGAATCCCTTGAATCAGTTCTCAGAGCGACAATTTCAAAACTCGATAAGATTTCTTTATTAAGAACCTTATTCTTAACAAGTCTATTTACTGTTTATATAATAATTGACGAAACTTGCCACGAGATAATATCTCTTTCGTCCATTTGCCTTTTTGAATGTCGGATCAGAAAGAAATTGTAATAAACTCGGGATATATGTGATTGTGTCTTGAAATACCGATATATAATTATAGACCGTAATAATCTTCGTAGAGATGTTAGTTATTTATTATAACTACATTAATTTATTTTATACAGATCATTTTTTCTTTACATAATAATTACATATAACGGTATAACATCTATTATATTTTTACGTTTATACTTAACAACACTTAACGCACAGTAAGTATACGTTTCTCTCTCTCTCTCTCTCTCTCTCTCTCTCTCTCTCATTCGCTCACTCACTTACTCACTCACTCACTCACTCACTCATTCCCACGTTTTTGTCTTCACCACTTTGTTTCGCTTTTTTTTACAAAGTAAAAGTGGTTTCGTCTCGTATATATGTATGTGTATATATAAGGTGAATTACGCAATACGGACGTGTATAATAACTTCTCCTAAAGAAACTGACCCATTTGAATTGCGTGTAATTCGATCCGTGTATATATATAAAACATATACATGTACGGATGACCAAATTTGTGTAGAATACCAATGTATTCTTTAACACTTAGAACAACCAATACCATCAAAATAACGGACTAAAAATTTTTTTGCTAAAAATAGCCAAAAGTTATCGATTATAAAATAGTTTTTCTTGTTAAAAATTTTTTGTTTTAATTACAGAAATCATTAAGATGCTTTCCATTAACCATTCTAATTTTAAAGTTCTGTATGTGTATAGAATGTCTACACATACCACAATAATGCTAGTTGTTCTAATGTTAAAAGAAACAAAAATCTACTAGCAGGATTCATCGATACGATCGATAGTCAAATATTTTTTCAAACATAACAGTCTAATTTCTCAATCATTTTCTCTTTATATTTTCTAGAATTTGGATAAGATTTTAGATTGAATGTGTAAGAGGATATGATGCATCCTGCTGTAACATCTATCGTCTGTTAGACCGTTCTAAATGGTATAAATGACATTATTATTATTATAATTATCGCCATACATAATATTAACTATTAACATCTCTCTTTTGTTCTCTTAATTTTATCTATTATTAATGTAATGCATATTCAATATGTAAAGCATACGCTCTCGCGAAACATTCGATATGCGCATATGAAATAAATAAAACTCTTTCGATATAATATATATATATAATATATATCATACATCATATATCATATATATATGATGTACGATATATGATACGTAGTGTTTTGTTATATACTTATATATTTTTTTTACACACACGCGCGCGCGCATGTGTGTGTGTGTGTACCATTAGAATGTTTTATGTAATAAAAGGTATGTAAAAAAAATTATATATGTTTTTTTTTATATATTTATATTGTTACATAGAAAATTTTATGAATAAAAACTCAACAAATATTTACTCGTGGGAAAATGGGTGTCAGTGCAGTATAGAGGTATGTTTTTGTATTTAATATCTAAAAACTCGATGAACATAAGAAAAGTTTAAACGTTCTCCTGGAGGATCGATGCAAACAAGCCACTCATTTTCTCGAATAAATCGTGTTTCATCGATTCTTTCGCGTTCGCTCCCTCAATTACCTGCTTAAGTAGCCTACTCCTAGCTCAGACTGCTTCATCGAAATTGAACTCGTGGACTCTTTGCAAACGAATTGCTCGGAGTGCCGCAAAACTTTTATCACTCATAGATATTTTTTTACAGTAGCACTTTATTAGAAAATTACGCGCAATTATGAATACAATATAATGATTAATTTTACGTAATTGAAAATTTAAAACAATTGTAAATACATTTATAAAACATTTATATAAAACAAAAGTATGTGATAAACATGATAATAAATAGTTATTTCGCACATCTAACAAGCATTAAACTTACAAGATGTCACGTAATTGATAATTAATTTTACATCTGCAATTAATTAATTATTTTTAATTGGCAAAGTCATTTACCTTCGCTACTGCATTAGATTGTCTATCATATTGACTGTGTGTCGCAAGAGTCGGGGTTTTATCGACGATTAGTAAATTTTATCGAATGTCAATCCTTAAAATATGTATACGAATTAATTATATCCTTTCGACTTTTCATTTTAATATATTTTTCATATAATAAGTTTAAAAATGTAATAAGAAAGAGAATCAAAATATATAATGTTTTCTCATTCGTCTAAATAACGTTTTCTTTAGATATTAATATGTAGATTATTTTGCTAGATATCTTTTATATTCGGTATAAAATAAAATCTTTTTACTTTCGATGTTTTATAAACAACATTTATCATTGAATTACTTATCTCTAGAAAAACTAAAATCTTAGTGTCTTTATTTTGATTTTTATCATCATCGTCGTCGAAAGATCTGAAAAGTAAAAAGAAATATATATTTTTTTGTTTTCTTGTGTATCTACCCTGTAAAAATTTTCGCGGACATTTAATTTACGCTAACTTATATCTATGTGTAGGTCTTTATAGAGCATCCAAATTTGGTTTGCTGACAAATTGACCGGTCGTAATTTTTCGCAGGCTTATCTGTTTACTAGCAAACATAATAAAGATTTGTCTCTTTTATGTACAGTAGGATATTCGCATGTAGTGCGTTTACTTCAATAAAAAGTTATTAACTGCTTGGCTAATTATTAATGACTAAACATTCACGTCTAACATTAACTATAATGTCAAATTGCAAGAGAATCACTCATTTGTATGCAGTCGTTTCTACCAATTTTATCTTTTCAAATGTTTTATATCTTTTAAATGCCAATATACTTCTCTGAATAAAAATATGCAGGTAACAATTAACGTTTCTTTTCTCGAATACGAATACTTCTAACACAGTGCTGTAAACAAGATGTCTTTCTATTTTTCTTTTTGTTTATTTTTTTTTGTTTTTGGAAATATTATATCTCATTCTATAAGCGTTCCAAATGCAAAATTTATAAAATGTTTGTCTAACGTTTCGTAATTACGTTATAATAGTCCAGGATTTATTCCTGGACGGAATGTAACTTAATATAATAATAATATTTATTTAATTCTATTCATTAAATTAACAGCAACTTCTTTTAGAATTACGTTTATTGTTATAATTATATACCTACTATATTTCGTTTGTCACGCCTATATTTTTATATCGTTTGAAAATACTCATTGTAAACCTCGGATCCCATACGATCTTTCTATAAGATTAGTGTTTCTTGTGTAAATCGTATAAGGAAATGTGATAAATATATTATGTTCGTTAGTTATTGACTTATATTTCGAAAATATTTCTCTTTTATTTTATTTTTCATTTCCTCCATTCAATAGTCATATATTTGTTTGTTTCTATTATTTATTTATTTATTTTATTTAAAAACATTGGTAAAAAACCAAAAGTTTAAAAGAAACGTTAATATTAGAATCTAATAAGAATGTCTTATTGAAATAAATGTAAAAAAACTTTTATTACCCAGCTTAAGTCCCACAAGTAATCATAAATATCTTTTATATTTGGAATCATGTCACTATGCATATTCACTGCATTGTCGTATCGCGTATGCATATCGAACTTTTATTAGCGAGATTAAGATTTACACTTCAGAATTAAATAATGTAGAATGTATTTTTTTTGCGGTTTATTACTTGTATAATGCAGCTGCAAGTACTTCTCGTAGTTTAAAAAGATTTTCAACTTGCGTTAGCTTTATATCACTCCTAATATCATTGAATATCATAAAAAATTTTTTTTCTATACATATTTGAAATATTTGCGTAATTATTATAAACTTGCCAATGCGTAATAAGTGGCTATTTGTGCCTTATTAAATAATTATCATTTTTTTCTTATCAGTTTTCTTACAATTTATTTAATCTATAAAATTTTTTAGATTACGGAACATTTCGTGACGCAATTGAAGTATCCGATTTATATGCAAGTATATCTTCTTCGATCTACAATGTCATTGCTACAGCCTTCCGAAAAGCACATACGGACAGAATAAAATGCCATTCCCATGTTTATACGGACAGATGGAAACTTGTACTTTACGGAAATATTGTCTCTTTCCATTCATTTTTTGTCCTTTTAGCCGGTTCAACAATTACAAAATAGTCGCTATCAGCAAAATGAAATGTTAGTTGGTGCTCTGCTTTATTGTTATAGAGAAAAATATCGTTTGCATATAGGGGAACCTGGGGCATAATGGGATATGGTCGATAACTTTTAACAGAGATGCTGCTATATGTAATGAAATGTTTCGAAATTATTACTCTTGTATAGATGTCTCTAACCGCGTGCTGTTATGAGTTTTCATATATTATTTTTAGCTGAAAAATGCTACATTGAGTTCGCTGTTGTTTAATGTGTTCGCTGTGCTCTCCGCGACTGAGTTGCAGTATCTTTGATACATTTGCATAAGATTTGCAATATTAAAATTCTATTTTTTATTACCGAAGTACATTTACGATATTAAACGATCTTTTCTTGTCAATTTAATAAAGTGTCTGTGTAAATATCGTTTATCTGTCTGTAAATCGATTATTTACTTATATTGCTTAAAGTAAACTTATACATTTCAGGGCATAACGGGGCATTAGTCTACGGTGCATAATGCCTTGTGTTCTTTAAATGTTTTATTTTCTTTTTCATACGCTATCAGTAA
Source organism: Temnothorax curvispinosus (assembly GCF_003070985.1). Lineage (NCBI taxonomy): Eukaryota > Metazoa > Arthropoda > Insecta > Hymenoptera > Formicidae > Temnothorax > Temnothorax curvispinosus. The sequence continues at coordinate 89,468 of NW_020212192.1, read as the reverse complement.
ATACCTATGTTATGTTGCGTAATATAGATTATTACACCACACAAATTTTCATTTTTATAATATTTATATTTTAATAAAAAAAATGTATATTAAGAAAATTATAATAAGAAAAATGTTATTAGTAAATAATTATTAGATACTAGATATTAATTAAAAGTATAATATGATAATACATTCTTATACTATCTCCATACATTGCGTGTTCTAATAAATCATTTGTAAGAAGTTTTAAACATTAATAAACAAGTTTTATGAAGTATCCCATTATATCCCGCTTAAAATGCATAATAAAAAAAACTTACGCATTCAATAAAACAATAATTTCGTCCTTTTAAACTATTCTTTCGCAGTAAAACTTGTGTTTTTCTTATAGTGAATATTTCAAAGAATAATTTGGTGCAAAACCGAGTTTATTTACTTATTTATAATATGTTTTAAATTTGTTTAAACTTTAGCGTTCCCATGATACCTCGAGTTTCCTTATGTAAATCGAACCGTGTAAATTAAAATAAAAAACATCATGGTGTACATACATAATACTCTATTTTCCACGCATTATTTTTCAGAATATGTTCGAGCGCATAACAAATTTGTAATGAGAGACAACAAAACTCGATTCATACTAAATTGCATTGGTATTCAATCATGTTTAAGATGCATTAGAAATAGCCCTTTTTTCCTATTTAAATCTCTTCTTGATAAAAAAATGCAGAACTCTTTATTATAAAGTAAAGTATTTCAAGAAAGGGGCTTTCATAAAGATTTCATAAGGATGGATGACACAAACTTGTTTATTAATATATGATATAAGCCACTATATTATATTTTGCTTATTAAAATAAGCTACTATTTGAATGCTACTTGAATCAACAACAAAGGTTCAATAAATTGCGGACAATAAAAGGGAAGAAAAGCCTTTGATAAAATCTGTTGGATGTTCTTTTTATTACAGATGTATTTACGAATTTATTATCAATCGTTTCTCGATAAAAATACATATTCAAGTTCTCAAGTAATTAACAATTAAAAATAAGCTACTTGTGATAAATTAAGTTTCAGGAGAGAAATTGTATAACAGAATTTATGTTTTTTATAATTAATTCTAAATATATTTATATATATATATTTTTTTTTAACAATTAGCAATTAACGATCAGCTACTATTTCTTAGTGCATATATTATACCTGTACCTATAATATATGCACTAAGCCTGTGTATGTACAATTTGTTGAATAATAGATCATATTTAGGAAAAAAAAAATAGAAGACAATATACATATATCCAAAAGAGAAAGATTTGTATGATAAATTTTTTATCTCACAATCAGTCTCCTTTTAGTTCCGATAAAGTGCAAAATATAATCACACGCGTAGTGATACCTTTTCGATATGACAGATGTTATAGGTAGATCTTATAATGACAGAAAGGTATGCGATGGATATCAAATTGATATCCAATTTTCATAAATTATGCAAAGATAACAAGGCAAAAGGACAAAAATTCATCAAGTTAATTATTACGTCAACGAGCATCGTTTCAACATAATCTATCTAATATGATTTCTATCAGACGCGTGTCTTTCTATAAAGGACATGAAATATTATTATCGAACCGCTTTTGTATATCATGAAAAAACAAACAGGTATTAAAAATTATTCTTTGTCAGACCGAGAAAGAGATTATATATTACAGTTTGATAAGAAAATAATTCTCCTATTCATGTCTTTTTTTTCTTTTTTCGTATGGCAAATATTACCGTGGTAAAATAAGCATATTGTACCTTTTAGTTTTATAATATTTGCAATAAAAAATTCTTTCAAACTAAGTAATGTTAACAATAATTATACCATGCAGTGTCACCTTAGGCATATGGGCAGATTTCAAGCTTGACTTCTGTTGAATTATATTAGAATCGCCTTCATTTTTTCCGTCTTCTTAAATGAAAATGAGACAAAAAGACGATGGACAAAGCAATTTGGACTCTGTATCATAGCACTCCCCCTCCGCGCATTACCATCTATTGTACTATAATTTATCTATAATATCTATCACTCTTGCTCTATCTCTTTTTCTCCTTTTACCTCTACTAATCGCGTTCCCACCCTTGCTGAATTTATAAATAATTGGCCATTGAAACTGTGACCCTTGCAGATACATACATATATAAGCAGCTCGTCCTGATTTTCATATATTTTGATTCTACGCGGAGCTGTCGGACAAACGAAACTCTCTAGCATTTATGAATTTTTATGAATTCTTTCCTCGAAATACATAATATAAAATAATCCTGACACGTTGCAGCTAACGAATAGCAATGAGCAAATAGCCGCTGCATTCACGAAGCATGCTACGACATATAATCGTAGGACTTGCTGTTTTCATGAAACAAGAAATAATGTGTAAAGTGAACACTTCCAAATGTTTTCACACAATGCGCTAAAGATGATAAATAAAAAAATTAGAAATAACCATTACTTAGGATATCTTTTTGCAATTATATTTATTTAGTATTATAAATGTTATATGAATTCTCCTTTTCTCAGAGAGAAAGAGAGAGAGAGAGAGAGAGAGAGAGAGTGCGTGTGTGTTATACAAAATATATTAATATTTTTTGTCAAGAAATAAAAACATATAAAAAAAGTTAAATTATCCTATCTAAAAAAAACATGTTAATAATTTTAAAAAAAGTGTAAAACAATATAGCGTTTATATAGTTATATTTCGGCTAAAAGACTCACACACACACA
>NW_020212192.1:75760-86709 GCF_003070985.1 Temnothorax curvispinosus | reverse complement strand
ACACACACACACACACACACACACACACACACACACACACACACACAGTCAGTTGAAACCAAATTTTAAGACGTCATGAGATAATATATTAAAGCACAATTATTTTAATCTTGCGTAGAATAGCTCTGTGATATAAGTATTACATGTTCGAGGACTATTTGCTTATTGCAATACGTAAAAAGATTGACATTAAAATTTTAATTCTGTACTAAAATCATGGCGACTTGCTTAATATCTGTATAATTTTTAGAATTATATGTCTCCTGTTTCTTTTGTCATCGATTATTCAGGCTGATTATGTAAAAAAAAGGACTCATGACTTAATTAGAGAGCACGCAATACTTATTAAACTAAATAAAAAATTCTCATAATCGGTATTATTTGAAAAACTGCCAAAGTTAAATTTCATTAATCAAAAATTTCAGGTTTTATTTTCGTGACACGTAATATTTACATACTTTCTTATTATGCATGTACCGCGCGTTCCTGTATATGTGTCTGCAGCACAGAAAATTATTATTATACCATATTTTGCCGTTTATAGAAGTTATAAATATTCTTCTTCCACCTCCATTTCTTTAATTTCTTTCTTTCTTTCGCCTTATAGCTTTCTTTAAAAATTCCATACTTTATTTATCACTTTACTTTGTTTGTTATTTGATGAACTTTATCCAGTTTATTTTGAGCTTTTTTTAAGCATCGTATGTTAAAAATATACCATATGCTTAAGCAATTTTACGCTTATTTCTATAATTTTATTTTGCATTTTAAGTAAAACATTCATTTATCTATACATTACTACTAATATACTAGCATTTTTTAATAACTCCTACAGATATTATAATTATTATGCTTACAATGTCTTTTCTCATTTTCTCCATTTTCATGTTTACTATAACAGAGCCGCGTAACATTCAATGAGTTTTGATAATACATTGTTTTTGTAAATTGATTTTTTGGCTAATTAATTTGGATGGAATTGGAAATGACAAGTTCTCTTACAAGTTCATCGTTTTATAATCGGCGCTTTTTACGACAAGATGCAAAAGAATTCAAAATATAAGAAGATAAAAATAAAAAATTGTTATTCATAGATCGATTTTTTTAATACGTATATAACGAAATGAAAGAACACGAAAAGGATTGTTAACAAAAAGCAATTTTATTTTAACATGCCATTATTTACGATTAATGTTAAACTATTTTTTTCTTAGACTTACACGTCTTACACAATTAAATACATTTAAAATAATTATTTACTTAAATATAATTTAAATCCTCTAAGCCCCTAAGCTAAAGGTAGAATAGAGGGGGAGATATATGTATATATTAAAATACATAAAAATAACAAACAAAATATAAAATATTATATAATCGCTACTAACATAAGAATAAGATATTCTAATTTTGTTTATTCGCTGTACTGTACTGTATCTTACATTTCTGTTTCTTTTTATTTTTATTAACATTGTATATAAGAATACTGTGTATCCTTGTAATCAAATAATTTAAATTAATAACATCTTTAGACCTTTATATTAAAATCTTATTCATTATACAATTAATAATAGCCATTGCTAATAATAACAAAATAACGATGTTTGAAGCTTGCTTATGTTTTACATTTCACGGAATTTCCAATAGATAATGTAAAGATTGAATGATATTATTTCAACACACACACTAATGGGTATTTTATATATATATATATACAGAGTATTTTAAAAATACAGTTCAAAATTTTGCGGGATCGTGGTATGATATGTAAATGAAAGGCTATTAATAACTGCATGATATTATTTTGTCATTTTATTATTTTATTTTCTTAGAGGGAGATTCTATATGTCATTCTATTCCGTATTTCAATACACATTTGATATTTTCGCAATCAAAAACATTCTCTCAAATTCTCTTTCAAAAGTCCTTGGTTTATTTTCAAGTATCTTCATTATCACAGACATATATAAAATGCGTATCTGCCATTTTTGTTGGAATAATAATTTGCCATTGTTAATAAATTTATATCTTATATTACGTATCTAACGAACTGATAATCTCAACTATTACACGTCTTATACTGTGATTATATTCGATGAGTTAAACGGCAAATGTTTACGTATTGAAGTACTACGATATTAGGATAGGATAATCCCTTTGTTTTCATACCGTAAATGATGAATAGACGCGGTTAGATAACTTAATTTATTAAAATAGAAGATGGCTGTGTTTATTTTGAAAATATTGATATCCGGACTCATATTGATTAAGTATTTTTTATTTGATATAGTATTACAAGCCTGCAAAGTATCGAACTACTTTTTTAAAACATTGTATACAATAAGCTGTTTATAATTTTTAATTTCCGATTCCATTTTCTATAAAACGATTAAATTAATATTTTATTTGCGCGATATAAAGTAAAGGTAATAAACCATAAGAGCAATGGGAGCTTTATGGTTCAACCGAACCACTGCCAAATTGATGTGTGCAAGTTGCATCCAGTATATTCGATCCTCTGTTTTTCCTTCTCTCTTTCCGCTCCACCTTCCACTCTTTCGCCCTCCCCCTCTTTCTCATACACATACTCGTTCACATTTTTTCTATCTCTATATCTATTTTTATTTCTATGTCTATCTCTACCTTTTCGTCTTACGAGTGTTCGACATGTATGTTATTTGAATATCGAATATATAGAATCGGTTTTCTCATTCCACTTAACTTTCACACAAAAATACAGAACATTTAAAGTTTCTATGTATAATCGCATACAACTTACTAATCTTATTTTGTGGCTCGAATAGGAACGATCTGTTTGTTGCAGTAGAGGTGCATGGTTCAAATATTAAAATAATCACATAATATTTTTGTTTAAATATAAAATTGGTTTTGTAAATTTTATTCTCTGTGATCATGTCTTCGTTGCACCTAGATTATGCATGGTACATATAATCGGACTTACAAAGTTTGCCATCTATTTGTGAAGTTTAACATGCACGACCCTGAAACAGTGTAATATGAGAATCATTTTTAATTAACGCGTTAATGTATAAGATTAAAGAATTCTAGATAGAAAGAGAATGTCCTCTATCTTATCGTATATTAAATGTAATGTTTTATTATACGCTATATTTAATATAATATTTAAAAAATGTCAAGAGAGAAAGAGAGAGAGAGAGAGAGAGAGAGAGAGAGAGAGAGAGAGAGAGAGAGAGAGAGAAATGATTAATATTCTTACGATCGTCTTATAAAAAATCAAAATTGGCAAAAGAATCAAGGGAAAAACGGTAACGAGCTATTTGCTGTACACTTCTGATTTACAGAATGATACAAACTAAAAAGAGAGGCATACTTATGTTTATTTCTTATATATATATAGGACATCGCAAAATCCTCTTTACGTGTTTCATAAATGCGAATAAACTTTTAGATTTAAATAAATTTTTGAACAAATTGTAAGAAATTTCCCAACTAATTGCAAGTAACATTACATAAAGAATACTTTGAGTCTAGGATTTAAAGATACCTTGAGATCTGGTCTACATGGTCTATTACGTCTTCATTTGTGATGAAATAGTACCGTGTCATAAAAATATCATCGGTTCTATATATGGATTTTGTTTCATATGCGATTTATGATTAAAATATAAAACGTATACTCGTGAACCTTATATTATCGAAAACCATACATCAAGAACATTATAAAACTGAAAATTATTACATCTACTTATTGTTAGATAATAAATTTATTTTGCTATAGTTATACTTGCTATTATATTGGCGGAGAGAAATAATCTAATTACTCGTAACACAATGTAAATATAAAAATTGTCTTTGACATATAACTTGTGAGTAACACTATTCATAAAATGTCTTCGAAATTTTGTGCAAGAACTCTATAAAATTATCGTTTTACGTCTCGTTAAATAAATAACGAAGCACAACGTTTTTATTTGTGTTACTCTACATAGCTGATCCTCGAACGACGTCGTTCATCGAGGCACTGATACTAAAGTTAATTTCACGAGATGCTTCGATGAATGAAGAACTATCTAATGATATGTATGTGGACATACTAATCCTTAAATATGTTGAATGCTAAACAGTCTATTAACAAATTCTATCAACATTATCTTGCTCTGAAATTCGCTCTTTATCTTTCACTTTTATTCTTTCTCCTTAAAACGTATATATGTACATACATACACATATATAATATTCATTCACTTTCTTCGCTTTTTGCCGTCGCAGTATACACCGCAAGAACTCCTCTCGAGTATATCTTTATACAGAACATTTTTCCTTCGCGTATGATTTCCTTCGCCATTGTTTGACTCGTCGATTTCTTTGGTCTTTCTTCATGATTAAATAGAATTATTATATATAATTGTATGCATATTTTTGAGGTCTTGATATAAAATATTGTATAATTACGTAATTTCATTACGTAAAAATTTGGTTGTAAAATAAGTTCAATAACGTTTGAAGCGTACGATAGAGTTCACGTTGTTAATTTTTTTCTTTTAAAGCATAATTTATCAGATATAAATCTCTCTTTATTTTTAGTCGTTTAATTTTGAATTTATAGATGCATCAACATTCTTATCAGTATTATTGAACAACAATCAAATTTACATTAATTAGAGAATGTGCTTTCTTTAATTGATATAAGTTTGAGTATTTCCTAAAAAAAGAAGAATATTAATTCCGTATTACCCAATTAAGTAATGTATTACCGGGCCTTCCACATTTGTCCAGACTCTATCAAAGACTCTTCTCTTTGTCGTGTATAAACTTTTTATTATTATTTTTTTTGCTGATAAATCTATCTCTTGTGATATACATATTATATCACTTGAATTAAAAAGCGGAAGCTTATTATTGTGGCAATCTTTTGTGTCATCAACAAGTTCCAGCAATTTCAAGACATCAAGGTCTAAAAATCTCGGTGCTTCGATATTGAAGACTCCAATATAATTTCTATTAGGTACGTCAGTGCAATTAAATTCGGTCGGTATCTTTAGTCACATTATTCGTTAATGCAAGAACGTGGCGGCAGATTGCTCGTCAGAGTGACAAAGTTGTGCAGGTGCACTTGGTACTCCCGACAGTGCCATCGGAGGGAAATGAGGTCATGCCTTTGTGATCCATCATTGGATTTCAAGGGAACGATTTAATGGCGGCGCATCCGCCGCGCGTAAATTGCTCGTAACTCGCCCTTTGATGGGCATTAAGGTACTCAGCAAAAACAAATTCTGAAAAATTGCTAATCGTTACCATGAGCTGATCGATGCGCGATTATTGATTTCACGCGATTTTACACGGCCTGTCACCGATAACTGTCACAAAAGCTCGTCGTACGAATTCTATGTGGATACACGCACGCACACACATATTCTATTGTACATGATATGTATAAGAAATGGAAGATTCGCGCGTATTACCGATATACGCTTTATTTTTTGCGAGTCATAGCGAAAACTGCATATTAACGAGGTGCTTGCTTAATAACTACCTCATGTGTTCACAAACTACCGTCGAATAATTTATCGCGTATATATATAAGAAACGCAAGTTGTAGTCGTAAATGGACTCTGAAATATTTTAAACTGCGAAATACTGTTTACGAATAAATACTCGCACATAAGTTATATCAATAAAGTATCAATCAACAATTGATTGGCTATGTTTCATAAAAAGCCAGTCAAATATTTTGTCGAAAGTGATATTTATGCATATACGAATATAGAACACAAATATTAACGTCATTAAAAATTATACATTAAAGTTAAACCTTCATATATCGCGAATAACGAATTTAGTATTTCTAAATATCGCAATTAGAAACAAATAAACGTATTATCCGAATAACGTAGTAAATGTAGTGTGCTAGCAGTTTATCAACAAATTCGGTAGATATCGTCGCAGCAGATTGGCATCAAGCGTGCATTATAATCTTTTGTTCTAATGATAGAAATTGTAAACATGATCATACTGCGATATATGATCACATAATGCATTATTTTTGCCATTAGTTTGACGTTTCAGCAGATTAACAGCTCTATCATTAAGCTGACAATAGAATTCTGCCGACAATGCGATAGATTCTGCAATATAATTCCGTCTTCATCATTTACCTTTCTGCTGACAAAATAAACCTTCTTTGTCTGGGCTGGCAAGCATTATGCTATATTTTTGTTCGACAGATTTAAAAAGTATTAAATTTTTTATTTGATTTATTTTTCGCGACATATAGTGCGTTCTACAATCTATTATCTTTCTTTTCTTTTCTCTTCTACGAAAACAAAACTTTCCTTCCCAAAATAGTAGCTTAAATAGATACACTAAAATTAATGTCAAAAGAAGGAACATAAAACAAAGAAAGAAAAATGGAAAGAAATTATTAGAAAATGATTATTATATTAAATATATAATCCCCCCTTTTTACATTTACAAACTAAATAATAATTAAAAACAGATTTCTCACTATGTGTCTATATATTTTTTAGAAAAATACAAGAAAATGACATTATACTACAGAAGTAACTACCCAGTATGACAGATTGGCAGCAGATATTTGCTTAGATATTGCAACAGAGCCAGTATCATCTGTGTCCGCATTAAACTCATGTTTTGCCGACAGAACCTGCCAATATAATCTGAGAACGGATCGTCGGCAGATACCGAACAGAATCTATCATTTCATAAACATTTAAATGGAATTTATCATTTAAATGGTTACAAAATGGTAAATTCTGCTTAGTTTCTGCAATCAATGTATGTCCTTATATTCTATTAGCACATTCTGTCATATTTCTGTTGATATGTCATCGACAATAGCGGGCACTTTCAAAATCTATTCTCGACAGATTTGGCTACCCGAATATGTGATATTCACATATTACGCAATCATATCACATTTACTGTATATATTGGCTATTTTCCGATAAGTAGTATACGGAATGAGTCAATAAATAAATAATGTTAGCGTAAACAAAATTTGTAAAAGTATTTTAGAAATCTTAGAGATATGGAAATAAGGAGATATGTGAGAGAGAGAGAGAGAGAGAGAGAGAATATTTACAAGCTTAGAAAACCAAGTTTCAAAGCAAAACACATTCGAAAGAGTCGCAATATACTTGCCCCAAGTGATGTTCTCTCGCTCGAGATATCTGTATAAGAGATATCAATTTCAGATCAAAGCAGGGAAATTCAATTCGTTCGTACACAACGCTCACGTGTAATATGTATGTAGGGTGTTTGAATACGATCGCAACATACGACTGTCGAATAATGAAGCGGCGTAAATGCTAGAGTGTCGCTACCATTGCAAAAACACAAAACGAAATGAAAATTGAGACTTAAAAGAGGTCCGAGTCGATTTCTCCGTTAAAAGAGGCAATGGTGTATCGTTATTGACCATTTTTAAACGTTAATTGTGTGATAAATTTTTGAATTCGTTTATTAACTTTAGAAAAGTCAAGTTAATTTGTGACATAGGATTCATGATGTAATCAAACAACGAGGAGCATTCAATAAGTACCTGATGCAATACATTTTTTCTTATTCAAGATGTTTTATTGCGGTTTTAAATACATCATATTCTTTCCTAATTCTTTAATAACAAAAACCTATTTTTAGTCTCCGTTCAATTCTATGGCCTTATGGCACCTAGATGTGAGAGCCTGTATGTCGATCCTTGCGGTATCACTCTGCTGGTCTGCCTCTCAGCCACTTTCTTACTTTGGCTATGAGTTCTTTGTCATTGCCATATTTCTTCTCGCGGATTGCATCTTTCAGAGGACCAAAGAGATGAAAGTCAAAAGGTGCAAGATCCGGGTTACAGGGTGAACTGTCGTTCCTCATCCAGAGTGGTACCGTAAAGGTATACAGGCGCTCACATCTAGGTAATGTAAGGCTATAGAATTGAATGGAGATTATGTTGAAAAATAGGTTTTAGTAGCTAAAGAATTGGAAAAAATATGGTGTATTTAAAACTGCAATAAAACAAACTTTGAATGAGAAAAAACGCATTACTTATTATTGAACGTCCCTCGTATTTATTATTATTTTTAAAAAATAAAGATTAATTTTCGAGAGCATTTTATCAATTAAAATTAAATATTTTCTCGATATTTAAAAAAGGAACGACAGAAACAAATTTTACATATAGGTAAATGTGAAATAATTAGTGGTGTTCAAACTCATACAAAATCAAATAGTAAATAACTGCTGAGAAAATCGCGCGCGCATGCTTGCCACAATAGAGAGGGAGGGAGGGAGGGAGGGAGGGAAAGAGAGAGAGAAAGGAGGGGAGAGAGAGAGAGAGAGAGAGAGAAGAAAAGTTACACACGCGCGCACGTACAGAACATAGCTTAACCAATTAAAAATCTTAATCCTCGTTTTTTCTTAAATCCTTTTATCCCCGTCATATATATTTTTCGCAACGAGTTTCTTAATGTCCTTCTCAATCTTTTTCTTTTCTTCTTTCTGCAAATGCGTTCCATTACCGCGACGTATAAGTATTACAGATAGCAACAATTTTTACCTTTAATTTAAAATTGGTTTACGTTTTCTCGCAGCATAAAAAAGCGATATAAAGTGACAAATCGTTTATGTACTTTATACATATAGACGCTACAGCTATGACGTTTGTGTATACTATTCCACTGAAATATTCCATAACGCGTTTTTATTTAGTTTCTCATTGTTACTAACTAAAAACCGGGCCACAAGAGCAGTTATGTCTCGATAAAATGCTAAGCGGCACAGCCGCGAGATACAAACGAGTTTCTTGATAGGTACGCCTTCACGCTCGTAATCTTTAAACTCTAGCACATTTGCATCGGGAACCACTTACCTCCTTGATTTTATTCGACATTTGTATAGTTCGAAGCGTCACCTGCAATAAAACGGATAAACTAGGCAATTGATTTCCAATTTCTACACTGTCTCCTTTCGACATCCTCGATAAGTCGCGATTTATAATGCACTTCAATCGAACCACCACCAATCATGCGACATATTTTAAATTTTTCTTGAACAAATGTGCGAAATTAACTCCAAGGTCTTCGATCTGCATAAAACCGGAGATCAAGCTCGTAATCCGGCGCGGCGTCCTTCACATCTACGCGCGTACAACAATTACTATAAGAAGAGTAATTTTCGAACTTTTCAACGCAATGATAAACGATGATCAAATTCACCTAATTCTGCACAACAAATATAGCATATGTATCTTCCGAGAAACAATATTCAAGATTTACGGGGATTCACATATCTTTGCTTCTTTTATTTTTTTTTACTGAAAATCAAGCAACAGACCTTGTCTGCTTCTTTCAAGAGATACTCTTAAGCTTCGCGGAACACGATATAGTTAGCTTTATCCCTGCACGCGGAATCCATGATACTCTGCCGAGAAAACTTCGGGGAAGAGCGCTTTGCTGAGCGAGAGCACGGAGAGGTCGAAACGATCAACTCCGAGAAAACGAGCGGTTAGATATATAACGTTGTAATTTGTTCTCTGATAAGGATGGTGTTGCAGATATTGTTCGTTTTCTTCTCACGCTGATTATGGCATGTTTCAGGTAAGTGAGTGTCCTTGATTGGATATAATATCTCCGCCGACTCGATCGTGCAATCGAGTCGATTGAGAATTAATGGATAACAAATAGGTTCTAAATTATTTCAATTATTGGGAAACGAACTGAATACAATCTCATACGATAAATATCAATTTCGGCCTTTTATCCACGTTATTTTTCGCACTTTGTCTATTTAATTTTAGAATGTATTATTGTTGCAGACGATTTATATAATTTTATGGCGATGCATTATACGATTTATAATTTATGAAGAATGAGAAATGAGAACCCTCAAAAAGTGTCAAACAATTGGATGATTACTTTACTTTTTATATAAGACATACTTTATTAAATTCGACGATGTCCTACGTCATTTTAATTATTATTTGTAAATTGAAGATTTTTTTGCAACAATTTTATTTATTGTTAAATATAACCGTGTTCCACTGCATGGTTTTCTTGGTTGTTTTTAAAATGTATTAATCTTCCATTCTTGCGGGATATAGAAGTCTCTCAAGTTATACCTATACATACATACATGCACATACATACGCCGCGCACGCACGCACGCACGCACGCACGCACGCACGCACGCATGCACACATACTTTACAATAATTTATTGTGTAATAATTTATGGAGAGCAAAATAAAATTTGTTACAAAATTGTTAAACAATCAGATAAATATGTAACTTTTTTATGCAGAACATATCAGTTGACTTGATCTTACCAATCTTTTCGTCATTAATTTTATTAAGCTTAAAATAAATATTTAATGTAAAGGAGAAATTTTTAGGGCCGATAGTTTGTGCGATAGTTGTAATTAGTAGATTATTATTATTCTTATCTATTAGGTCTTCAAGTCGTTTCAATATTTTTAAAAGTAACTTATTGTTAGTTTACTGAATATAGTGAATAGGTACTCTTGTTCTTCTTAAAATAATTATCAAAGACAAACGTTTGAATTAATAATGATATCGTCCATTCTTTGTAGTGTTTGGAGACTTATCTTAATTGTGTAAAGATTATAATATGCTCGTAATAAAATCGATGAATATTTTTGTATTTTGGTAATATGAGATCGGCCACATAAACGATTAATATTTCTAAACTTTTCAAAAAATTCTATTTTTTTCTTTCACAAGAAAATCATTTAGATATTGTAAGTATTCAACTATAGATAATATATATACAATAATAGATCATGCTCTCAAGACTCAAATTCATACATTCACTGAATATTATTCGTCAGTTATTATTCATCAAATTTATTTCCTTGCTGTGGAATTACGTTTTATCATCAATGTATTGCCATATATATATATATATATATATATATATATATATATATATATATATATATATATA
>NW_020212192.1:56724-75750 GCF_003070985.1 Temnothorax curvispinosus | reverse complement strand
ATATATATATATATATATATATATATATATATATATATATATATATACACAACTGATATCTGATACGAGGCTAATTGCAAAACACTTGTTCTAATTCAGGATATGCATTTACTTTTGCTCCACTGGCTTCGTTTAATTTAAATGATTTGCTTCTTTATCAAAAGTGGAATGAGTGCTCAAAGATCTTTTTAAGAGAGATTTTCTCGCGATTGACGCTGTCGATAAAAATCGCTTCGTGTTATTAATCACTCGCTCTCAAGCTTACTGAGTTCGAAGTTAATAGCCGCGCCCTTCCATACCGATTAATTTTCTTCAGCTACGCTACGTTCGTTATATTTTACTTTACTATCTTCGTCATTCTCTTTTGTCTTTTGTTTCCTGCATGTCCTGGAATTGATATTGCATATAAAACTTGATCGTGCTAGTAGATAATCGACTACATTGCAAACTAATTGTAAGAGATCAAATATATTACAAGATGTTGCACCGGTCGCAGCTGGTTTCTTACAATTAATATCTAACAAAGAGATTGATCGCGCCGTTGTTACAGGTTCGCTCGTGAATTTGTTACAAATAGATATATATATTTTACGAGTTTATTGCCGTCTGCATTTTGGATCAAAATTGGATCTTAGCGTTTAATTTGATCCGTGAAGACTTGGCAAATCCCGAAATTATAGTGAAATTACATGTATATCGCGCTCAATTGTCAATTATATGTATAATTCATCAAATGTTGCGTATTTGCTGCGAGATCGAGATAGGTCGCCATTTGCCTTTCTCACACCTATCGAACAACGAATAACGCGATTGTATTCATTTAATCATTTAATCATCGCTGCGGAATGGCTCTCTTCGAGTCCGTACGAAACCTGTATCCGCTCTTTTCCTACTGCTACTTCATTTGCATTTGCAATGCATTCTTTTCACAACTCTTGCAATTGCCATTCTTGCGATCGATCAGGCAACGACTTATAGATCGATCGCCTTCGATAATTTAGACTGTTCGTAAAGCAAACGATTGTTTCAGAAACATCTGTAACTAGATTGCAAAATTAATAATTTACGCGGGCTTGTATTTCGCAACAGTTGTATTTCGCGAGGCATATCTCAGGCTATGAATCAGATATAGAAATAAGATGGATCGAATCGAGAGATTCATTGATGAGACGCGACGAGAACGAAAGGAGATAGGAGATAACGAAAATAAAGAAAAAAACTGAAACCTAAGCCGGAACCGGATCGATAAAAGCTGCGACGAAGATGGAGAATGCTGATGGAAAGTGCGAATCGTCGAAATCAGATCAATCTCTGCTGAAGTCGATCGTCGAAGGGATCTGCGTCTCTCGGGCTTTTGCCGAGTACAGATCTTTGGTTTTCAATCGTGAATCGCGACATATAAATCTCTGACTACCTCGAAACGGCGAATGCACCACGCCGAGACACGGGGCATCTGATTATCATTCGCAAACGTCGCGCTATGCTACCAGTGCCGGTGACATAACGACATAGTGGAGACGGACTACTGCTATACAACGATAGCACATGTCCTACGGCGACCTATCGATCTATGAATGGTTGACGACCGCTAATGCGACCTTGAAGCGTAAACAATGCTCATTATAGGACCTGCTTGTCGGACGGTAGCGCCGATGGAACTTTTCTGCCCAGTCAGGTACCTGCCAGCCATGAAAAGGGTTTGTCGACATAGATGAGTAACTGCTTATATCAATCTATATACTACCAGCACCGGAAGTAAGAAGATGAACGCGATCGTTGGTGAGCCACGCAATCCGCCGACACCCGCAGAAACGCTTGATGCCATTGCGCTTTTACATGCTTCAGGTGTGGGATCTGTAAAGAAGCAAGAGCGCGAAATTAATGAAGAGTGAGAATAACACATACACATATACATATACATATACATCATATATATCATATATATCCCTCCCTCCCCTTCCTCTCTCTCTCTCTCTCTCTCTCTCTCTCTCTCTCTCTCTCGTCCAAACAAAGCGTAGTTGACAAGAATTTGTCACAGAAAAATGTGCTCAAAGTGCTCAAAGCAAAGCTAATTGTGAATGCAACTTGTCAAAAGCGTTCAACGAGTCGAACTTTAATTAGGCAGCGCCTTGCACTTTACAGCTGGAAAAAAAAGATTTTTTATTTTCCATTTTGTTACGTACCGGGAACTCCCTTTAGGCGTGGCAGGAATTCGTTCCAAAATGCACAAGCTGTTGTACGAGGACCTCTGCCGAAGCCAGTCTTTTCCGCATTCCAAATAAAATATTTTGGATGATCTCTGGTATAAGGTGGCCATTCAGATTCGCTTGCTGTTGGCATCCTGAAAGACAGATTAAAAAGTAAAGATTAAAAAGTAAAATGTGTCACTCTAGTAAATTGTGCGAATATTTCATAATGAGCAAATAGCAAACTATAATAAAACTGATTTTCAGAAATTAATACTGTGAGAATCGGTGATCATTTTTAACCTTTAATTTACACAACTAAAATACAAAGTATAATTTTTGTAATTTTACTTAAATACGTCAAACTTAATTACTTCAAATATGAAATCAAGTTTTCGTTAAATATTTTTTCGATTTACTGTCTTTACTGTCTGGTAGTAAAAGTATTTGATTTATTTTAATATTCACTTTAGCATAGTACATTTACCTCTAATGGAATAGCAATTTTCAATATAACCACTATTCCAGAAATTATATGATTATAATAGTTTTTAATTATAGATTTTGTGTTTTTACCAATAAAATCACAAATTTCCCATTTCACAGTTATATACTGCAGATATGTCAGATGTTTGGTTCAATAATTTCGGATATACTAGCTGTGATATCACGCTACTGACAATGAGAGTAAAATCTCACACCAGACTGTTTTACTGTATATAATAAAATTTAAGCACACGTATGTAATGTTATGGATAAATTTAACAATACCGGAAGCTAATTTTCAAATAATCTGTAAAAATACCACATTTAATTAATTTTCCATAATATTCCTGTATGTTTAATTAAAACAAAATCGACTTTGACATGTTTTCATATACCCGCACTCCTTCCCCCATTTATTCTTTTATCTTTCATGCTAGGTGTTACAGTACATAAAGGTAGATTTCAAATATCATATGCAAAAGCCATATGTCTCTGTCGCAAACAACAAAACGAAGAATCCTATTCATAAAGAGCGAAACGTCATATAATAACTTTAAATCTTAATAAATTTATCAGTACAGGAATATAGTACAGGAAATCGCCCCCCCCCCCCAAAAAAAAACTTGATAGACGGAGATGTACTCTGTACAAAAATTTGAACAATTTTATCACTAATGCAGTAAAGTACAGAATTCTTCTAATCCTTTCGTAATTAGACTAATTGATTTTTATTATAATTTCAACATTTTATTAAAATATAAAAATTGTTAGATGCAATTTATAACGTGAGATATTTTATAATATTTCGCGTTAAAATGTGTAAATTGAAAATCGTATTAAATAGAATGAAATTAAGAATACAATAATTCCGCTTAATATTTAATTTTATACATAATTAGACTCAAGAAATATGATTAATTGTTTAATAAATTTATTCAATTAATAAATATGTCATATTTTGGTTGTAAGTTCTTTTAACAATTTAGACTATTTTATTTAAAAATGTTTAAATATATATTCGTGAATAAATTCTTTTAACCATTAAGACTATTTTATTTAAAAATGTTCAAGTACTCGTAAAAAACTATTTTTGTGGTCAGTACGCAACACTCACATTTTCGTATTAACAAAAAATGGAAATTTAGGTTTGAAGCATGCGGCAGCGAGTTTCTGGCGAACTTACTTCTCCTCATGGTTATAATTTGAATTTAAATTAAGTTTGTTTCACACATCAACGAACTCTTCTGAACACGTTGACGTCTATGACACGTATCACTTATATTTATAATTTTATATTACATTGAACTGCATTAGCATGCGCAAATTTTATTAAGTATTTTATCGTTTTGGCCAAATATTTAACTATATATATATATATTGAATAAATGTGATAAATCTTTACACTTTAATAAACATCAAACACATGATGTTGCACAACTCCGTAATACGTATTATTCCTAATACCTACCCTGTATATGCAAATCGTGCGAAATAGTGAATCATTCTCAAAGACAGTTCTCGTTCTTTATCGGTGTATTCCAGAGACTTATTCAAGGGATGCCCAAAGACGTATTCCACTTCGTCACCGTGCATCACACCCATCCATTCGCCCCATACATTCGTACTTGTCCTCTGCAACACAATATACGCTTCATCATTATTTCGTCAATTTGACGTTGTTATATCAAAGATAATACATTTATCACAGCTCTTTCATTTAATATAGAGATAAAATATATGTCAATTGATTTTATAGTTGCATATTATGTCGCAAGATGCAAAAATATGCCATGGCCATTGTATACCTATAAATTTTGAGGCAATGCTTTAATTTTAATTTATCGGCGCATCCACTCATATAATAAATGAAATGGATAAATTAATATAAGTAGATATTGATTTTCTATGTCAGATTAATTATCAAATAATTTTATATTTTATAATTTATGCCAAATAAACCTTTAAGTCCTTAGCAAAAAATATTATTTTTACTGTAAAAAATAAATAGATGCATGATAAAAAATGTTCAATTATCTTAGAATATATTTTGCACAAATATATTGAATAATTAATAATAATAGATAGTAAATAATAAAATATATAGACTAGAAGTTGAAAATTACTTGACTATTAATATATATATGTATACTTTGTCGTAATAACTTAATAGATTTTATCGTATATATCCAAAGATGCAATTTTATTTTTTACTTGAATAATTGTGTATTTTTATAAACTATTAAAAAGCAATCAGTGGTATTAAAACTGCAACAATAAAATATTTTGAACGAGGAATACAAATTCTTACAAAATAAAAGTGAGTTCTATTTCTCAAAATAAAATTATTTTTCCTGGAAAAAAAATTTAATTTTTTTACAATATGTTTGAATTTGCTTTAAAATTAAACATCTTATGGTAAATAAATTTTTATTAAAAAAAACTCGCGACTATATATGATAAAAGATGAATATGTTAAATAAAGAATTGGATGGATAATTGTTAATTTTTATGTAGACTGATACCGCATACACTTCCAATTTCTTTTACAATATTTAATTAAAATATGCAGGTGTGCATAAAATGCTGTGGATGCCTGTGGATAGCAGTATTACGGTATAAAAGAGTCAAACTGCAAAGAGTCCAAAGTGTTCGAGATCGTAATATCATAATCGTATATCAAGACATATATGTATATTGGATATCAATTTCGGGTCGATATGGATACAGTCTGACTGTACTCTGACTCTGCAACTCTCTGCGACGAGCTGAAATTGCAAGGGTGGAAACACTGGAAACAGAGGTAACGCGAACAAGCGACAAAAAAAAGACGCAAGCACTTTCGCGTGAGCTTTTGTCTTTCTAACCAGTGGGTAAAACCGTTATTAAGATTACGGCTGGCGCGCATGAGTAATGACATCCTCTTTACTTCCAGCAGCGCTTCGAAGAACCGAGCAGTACTACCTGATAAATTACCTTCTCCGCTAATTGCTCGAGCCTTCGTACCGCGGCATTTCGCTTACGTGCGTTTCATGGCCCAGGGACTGCAATGAAGATAGAAGGTAGTGCGAAGTGAGGGGACGCGAAAAAGAAAGAAGAGAAAAGAAAAGAGAAAGGTAAAGTGAAAAGTGCAACGCGAAAGGTTGCAAAAAGGATGCTACAAGAAGGGGAAAGAGTGAAAGAGAAAGACAGAGGAGAGTAGAGAAGGAGGGAAGGGCGAGACAATGCGAGAAAATGTTTGCGCGAGAGGTGGAAGATGGAAAATGGAGTAGTGAAAAATAGGGTATGCGTCAAGTGAGTGGAATAGTGCGGAGAAAAGGGGGAAAAAAAGAAAAAAGGGCGGCGTCAAATATATAGGAAAACAGTGACGTGATCAACGACATGGATTAGATAAAAGCGCTATTTTCTAATAAACAGAAACTTCGTTCACAAGTTTATGATAGGCGCATCGCAGATGTTACAGCTAAAAAAAAAGACATAGCTATTATATAATTTAATATTTTTGACTAAATTATTTAAGAGAGATCATTTAACATATAACAAATAGCCAGTTGCAAATAATGAGATAAAATGTTAGATTTTTCTCTTATTATTTGTATGATTATATATTATTGCACGAAAAATAATATGATAATCAAAATAATTTTGAAATAAACAATGCGAGTATCAAAGTTTCCTTCGCGCTGAGCTGGAATTTCTAGTTGCAATATTTCAACTCCACTCTTTGTAATATCATTATGCATATATCATATTTCTGCAAACTTTTTTCATGCACTTAAGGAGATATCAACTATCGTAAAGGATTCAATAACGCGTTACATATAGTTTAAATTGAAACGTTTAAGAAAGAGAAAGAGAAGAAGGGAAGCTCAGATTTCCTTACGATTTCGGGTAAGCTGGATTTGGCACGTGGCCAACAGACCACTTGTCACTGGATTCAGTGATAAATCTTACGTCAATTTACTCAGCTCATATATTTTGCCTATTATGTTCACATTTTGATATCCCTCTATTAGCAAAATTTTATAAAAAAGAAAGAAATTTTGTCAGAAGTATATAACATAATGACAACAAAATTAATCAAATTAAATATTTATTTAATTAGAAAATTATAGAGCTCTATCTCTAATTAAATATATTACAAAGATAAATAAATACTACTTTTATTCATATAAATTGTATAAAAAGACTTTATTAGCTAAATATTTAACATCTTTAAATATTTAACATCCTTAAATACAAAAAATATAAAAATATTTTTAATAATACATATTTTTAATAATATATGTTCCAAGATTAAAATCTCTTTCACAAATGTTTATTTATTCAAAAAAATTTTTCAATTTAAGGCAACATGAATATTTCAATTTTTAAATTAAATATTTTTTATATTATGTGCTAAACAAAAATCCATTAAAATAGTACATATATGACATAATCGTGATATTTGATATCTATTAACAGCAAACATACCCTCGCTAGTTTTATTTTTCTCAAAATTGTCTAAAATAATGACTTATTGTTAGATGTTTTTTTAAAACACATTATACAATTTTGATGTTTATGGCTCAATTAAGCAATCGATAGAAGAGATTTTATAAACGTGAGGAAGAGCCGGACATGACAGCACGGAATAGCGGCAAACGCGACACGTTATAACATAGTAGAACGTCCGCATATGTAGAGTATATAAGCCTCTCCCGCGTGAGTTTGCATTTCAAATAATTTCGGTGGTCGCGAGGAGGTGGAACGGTAATTGTACAGCGTCATGAATGCGCACAATTTGCCGCATTCTGGATTTAAACATTACACCTCCGTGACGTTGTGGAGGATGCATTATCTTCCGGTATGATAACACCGCGCTTGCGCAAATTGGCGATCGGCAAAACGGCAAAATAAATCACGCGAACGTGATTCGTGCGTGATTGATAATGTGGGTATATGTTGATATCTGATGGTTATTATTCGCTACCCAAATATTCGCCACACTTTATCGTGGCAACAGCAGCACACCGATGATTGATTAATGTTACGAGTGAATTGTTTCCACTTATGTCACGTTAAATTCACTTACCGCCTCAGTTCCGCTATAGATTTTTTTTGTTTTCTTTTGTTTCTCCGTTTTGTGTGTGCTCCCTTAGCTATTTCCATCACAAAATCTTCTTATTGCGTTATATATGCAAGCGATTCAGAATCCAATTTACATAATACTTTTGCGGTAATTTCCCAGTATTGTAAACTCTGTTCTTTCAGTTTACTTTGAGAGAATAGCGGCATAAGCTCAATAATACAACAATCTTCCAATCATCGGCTGCGCCGAGCATGTATAACGCAAAGATATTGAAAGCATTGCTGATATGATTTATCAAAGTACACGAAGCAATTAAAATGTTTCAATACATCTGAATTACAACACACATACAGGTATACTTAACGAAACTCTATGAATATTAAAAAAATGTGTGTATGAGCGTGTGTTGTTTGTGTATTTTTAGATGTATTACATATAATAACTACATTATAGATGTATATACATGAAAAATCCAAGGAGATGCAACAGCATATTCTTGAGACCAAATTAAGTCAAAAAGTCCTGTACCACTTTTCCTTCCGACAAACAATTATCGAGATATCGTAAGCTAAATATTGAAAAAATTACCAAGTTTTCCTTGAATATCTCAAAAAGTATTAGGCAAATAAAAAATGTTTCAGACAAAAGTTGTTCAAATTGATTAGTAGAAAAAGAAGATACAATAAAAAATGGAGGGTTTCCATTTAATAAATTTAACTTGGGCCCTGCTGGATTCAACACAGACCCCGGACCCAAAATTTAATAAGGTCGTCTATTGGACCCCTTCAAACCCTCCAACTTTTATCTAAAACATTTTTCCAACAAACCAATATTTTCAAAGATAACACTCACAATCAGAGCTTGTAACACTTCAAATGACTCACCCTGTATACAAGCGCAAAGTTTTGTAATTGTATAGAATATTTAAAAAATTGTGTGCTTACATTCAATCATACATTTAAGTACATTTAACGATTAGCAATTCTGAGTTGTCGGCAAATAAAAATTTCTTATTGATTAATTAAGTGACAAAGACAAGAATAAAAAATTTTCCTTTCATTAGTTAAATATAATTTAATAGTGATTGACAAAAAATATAACGTAAGTCTAACAAAATTGTTATTTAAGACTTAATTTACTTAATATATTTATTATTCAAAAGTAAAAGAGATGAAATTTTTCCAATTGGAACAAGAAAATAGAAAGGTTTTATCAAGAAGTAATTGATTGCGTTGAGATACTCTATAGTTAAAAATATATAATGTATTATTATTCTTATTAAAAACAATTATTATAAAATATCTATTGTTAGTCAACTTACAATTAGTAAGGAAATATTTAATTTGTCCATATATACATCTATTATATATAAACGTATATACGCATACGGCATCTCATAAATTACATTCTGTTGACGCCACATGACAATCTTGACAACTTAAATATTTTTCGGTTGACTTCGTAGATCATGGAGATGTATCATCATAAAATTATTAAAATACATAATATATAATAATGGTTTGTTAATTGGTCATTAGGTATCTCTTGAGACGTGCTTATTGACTAATATCTAATATCTGTTCTATAACCGAATAACGTAACGACAGAGATAGCATTACCTGCGTGAAAAAGTAGTAGTAGACCTTCATGCCGCGATCTGCGAATAATTGCGCGAAATGTGTGGATGGGCAGATGAAGAAATAATCGCCCACGATGTCCGCTATCGCTCTCTGATTCTGATAACCATCGTTCATCCGATCCCAATCGGTATACTGAAACAAAAATCCGTACAAATTCCCATTAAAGATTTATCAATTAATGTTTAAGAATTTAATCTTAAACAACATGTCTAGTTTCAATTTGACACTTTTATAACTTGGACACTTAAAGAAAAAAATACTTTGGTTTCAAAATTTTTTAAATGGATTGTTCAAAAGCTTTTAAAGAAGAAAAATCATAGCCTTTTTCTTTTATTGAACTTCTTGAACGTTTTGAGAAATAACGTTTACAAAAATAACACTACAAACTTTTTTTCTACTTCTTGTTAATCTCTAAAAACTATAATTGTACATATGAGTCCAATTGAATTTTGTTCTATAACAATTTCATTTTTAAAATAAAATTAATATTTCGCACGTAATTATTTAATTATTTGTATTATAATTTTGTTTTATTAGATACATTTTTACTAAAAATTAAAGGAATACTTAAAAAAATGAAACGTTACAGAGTACAGTATATAATACAAAAAGTAGTATAATTTAGGGCTCCAGGTAAAGGTCTACCTTAAAAAACCTAACACGCTTCTATATAGATGATGTGGAAGAGAGTCCACCATTTTAACATCCTTAAAACTGCACAATGTGTGCAGGTGCACATCTGTTGAGATTTCCGATTCTCTGAATAAGAAATTGATTATCTTCTTTAATTTTTGCATCATATTAATTTCGCCATGTTAGATTTAGCATTTCTGAAGTGTTTTATTTTGGAGTATTTCCTTAGCATTTAATAAAAAGAAAAAATAATAAAATTAAACTATAATACAAGTAATTAAATAATTGGAACAAAATCATTACTAATCGAATTACTATTAAAAATGATTTATTTCGAACCCCTTTATAAGCCTAGGCTAATTTTGCCCACGGATTTAGACGGATAAAAATGCTACCATCTCGTATTCAGTGACCCAAAAAACGTAAGAGTACATGTTTAACTTACGTTACTCTTTTTACAGGCTAAAATTGGCCCATTTTACTCATCGACCTTTATCATTGAGAAAAAGAAGGTGCTAGGAAGGTGCTAGGAAATTAAAGCATCTTCCAATAAAATAAATCTCTTTTAATGTCTCTTACAGCAAATATATAATGACATATACATATAAAATATCACGAATAAATTGCGAGTTTGATTCATCCTATCTCTTATCTCTCTACAGTCTACCTTATCATCGTTTATTAATGAATCGTGTTTTAAAAGAAAATAGTTTTTTATCCAAATGTAACGCGATTATAGCCCGCGGATTAAAAGAGATTACTATGGTATCGATGGTGGTTACTGGTTACGTATCGGATCACTTTGTATCGTCAATTTCCTTCCAATCGAAACGACAGTAAAGTGCACGCTTTTACAAATTCATTTCGTTCGATCACTCGCGCGAGTCGCGCGTGGGCGGGATCAGCAGACGGCATGAATTTATCAAAGACACGAGTTCCCGGCGACCTTTACGCGCACTGTATGTATCATCGTAAACGAAAGGCATCCTCGCTCTGCTGGCGTGCCTTGTTCCCGGATACTTAATGAAATGTACACGGAACTCGAGGTTTCACGCAGCTATGAAACAGCCCTTGACAAAGCAACTTTGACGTGCCATTCTACTGATCGGAAAGTAATTAGCGGTCAGCCAGCAGAATGAAGCTCTTTGAAGAGTGACATTACCTCAGTACATAACGATATCGATTTTCCCCGTAACCATAGCTGACCCGTTACGCACTAGAAAACCTACTGGAAGTGTCGTATTCGTTGCAAAGTGTTCGATCCCCTTTATGAAATTTTGCGCGAGAGCATTACTATAGTCTCTACAGAGACTACTTTGTCTCATTTTGAAAAAAACACAATTGACACAAAATTGACAAAAATGTTGACTCTCTATAGAAAAGAATGTAATGAAATCTATTATATCCATGAAATTGTCCTAATTTTATACAACTGTTTTAATACGTATATATATATTAATAGATATATCGTTATACAAGATAAATTTTATTAAATTAATGAAATTAAAACTTATTATGTACAATGAGAATTCTTTCGATGATAGATTTAAAATAATTTGAATTTGTGATATGAGAACGAGTGGAATAGCATTAGGTTTAATTGCAATCGTTCGTTGCTATCGAAAGCTGAAAGATTGATAAATATTCTCTTCCAAATCAAATAGAAATTTAGACTTTACTAGTCGATAGGCAGAATTGTTTCTGATTAAAAAAAAAATCATGATTTGTTATAATCACAATTATACAGGGCACTGCCATGTCTCTGATTCGCGGAAAATCCACGCGCGCGCAAAAAGATGGAAACGCGGAAAAAGCCGTAGAAAAAGGAATAGAGGAGCAGCGAGCAGCGAGTAGGCGTTCCAATTAACGGTTTTTCACTTTACACCCGCCCATATCTGACGCGATACGCGTCAGTAAGAAATGTACGTTTAATAATATTATATAATCATGGCCGATCTTTTTTTAGAGAAAGGAACGGATGCTGGCGTATATTTTTAATAGGATATTTTTCCACATATTACTGCAATACTGCAATACTTGGAATCCATGATGATTCGCAACACGTATGTGCATGGGCATTTAAACAAATAGACATAGTAGAAGAAGAAGATGTAGTGCAATTTTATGTTGCTACGAATTAACAACGTATATTACAAATTAATTGTCATAAAAAACATAAAAAATTAAGAATTATATTTATAAAAAATTCTCTTTGTTAGAAATTATATTTGTTATAATTTCATTTGGTTACAAAAGAGGAAGAGGACGCAAACGCGCGCGTGTGTTTACATATCTATCTTCGGTCTTTAACCGACTTTTACCCAACAGTATATTCTGATAGATCATGGCATACTTTCTTTGTAAACTTTTTGAATTTTTGCAATATCTTCAAAATTGAAGAAAATATAGTACACGAAAATGTGCGTGACGTCATAATGTTGTTGCGAAATCTTTTGAAGTTGCCGTCATCAAAGAAACTTTAGAAAGCTATAACTTTCTCAAATTTAGGTTTTTTTTTTAAATTCAAAAAGTACTAAAAATCGGCTTAGATTCTCTACATTAATTATGGATACCGCTTAATAAAAAAATTTTACTTAAGAACCCAATTGGCAAACCGTGGGAAGGTAAATTGACATCTGACATAAGTATGGTCCGTATGTTTTTCTATGCTACAAAAAAAAAGCCTGAAACGACTTAGCGACAGTTACAAGTTGAAGTTTGCTAACAAGAAGAACGCTCGAGGCCAATGAATACAGCCGAGAGCCGAGGTCTCGCTGAGTGGTTAGTTTGCAAAAAAATATGGGTCGCAGAGTGCTGCATGCTCTGCACCTCTGGTCGACGCATATACATATATTTCTGTATGAGGAACATAATTCGAGCGTTATCTCAATCCCCCGTGAAAGATCTTGCTTTGCAGAATTTAATCGCGTTTAACACTAAAACGCGCGCTTTAAAGCGCGTTCTATTTGTTCGTATAAATAAATCTATTAGAAATGAAATATTAATATTTCTCTTTACTTTGTATTTTGTATTGTAGTTGTATTCTTTTTATTTTGTGATTTGTTAATTATAAACGATTAAAATAGAAAAAGATGTATATCGTTAGATTTCTCTAATCTAACTTTCATTAATATTCATTTATTACCACTAACGATATATTAATAATTTACATCTTAATTTTATTTAATATACATATTCGTACGTAAGAATAATTTCTAGTTTCAAAATTTTCTATATTCTTAAAATTTTACCTTTTGCGACTACGTGTTTCACTCAAAAACTTGTAGTCGATTTAGCATAGAGATAATCATTAAATTATTTTTTTAAAAACATCAGAAGAATCAGGGAAACTCGCTTTAAAAAAATGGGATTTAAAAGAAAGAATTTGTATCGACTGCTTTTAACATTTCTCCCAAGAAAAACGCAACTCCAAAACTTGATGAAAAATTGTCATTAAATAATAATATAATGGTATAATAAAAGAAATGATATAGCACAAATACTTTGCGTGCATATAAAACAATATTTATATACATGTTATGAGTAATTAATGTTTATATATATACATATATTATTTTCCAATTGTTTGTCATTATTGTATTATATTCAACGTCATAATATTTTATAGAAGTTTAGAAATATAATACGTAGTGCGATGCACGAAAATGTACAACGAGACTTACTTGGAAAATGATGGCTTCGCGCTCGATTTGCGACATATTCTTGAAGATAGAATTGATGATGTTGAGAAACTTGTCTCGCTCCAGAAAACTGGCTTGATCTTTCTCGAAGAAGTCAATAAAGTCGTATAGAATAAAATACGTTCCTGAAACAGAAATATATGCATGCATGTTAAACGAGAGGTACATTATAAAGTTTGTAAAGAAATATTTAAAAATATATTTATAATAAATACATTGGAAAAAATTACAACTTTTAAATGCATAACATCTTAATTTTGAATATTTTGATAAATCAAAATATACGAATATTTGTTTCGTCATATATAATTACGTGAGACAAGATTACCGAATAAATTCAAAAAGATATATGGAAAGAGAATAGAACGCTTTATGTCAGCGCGTTATTCGCAGTTGGCGCGTGCTACGTTTATATTTGTCCGTATACAAGTACCGTGCTTGTACCGTACTTGGCAACTACTTGTTCGCTGTACATTACATCCAATGCCATAGGGTAATAACGAAGATAGATATTCCTAATTGCACGCAAGTATAGCGCAGCACATGTAGTGCAACATTTATATAGCACATTTCGTAAAAGCAAAATATCGAGAAATAATATTATTACATATCAGCAATTATTACATATATATAGATAAGAATTTTACATTTTAAAAAACGCTCATTAATTTTTGTTTTTATGAAAATTCTAAGATTCTAAAATAGGAATAACAATGGAGTAGAGGAGTATAATGAAAAATATAACAATATCGAAAATTCTAGACGCACGATTAATTTTTCGTAAAAAATTTTTTTTATATATTTCGCGATTTTGATGATAGCCGCTTAAAATTGAATGTGCCGAGACTAGTAACGAGTAATAAATAAAGACTGTTTATTTTTTAATTAATTTATACCTAAATTAATCCCTAATTATATCAAATTAATTCCTAAGCATATGGAGAAGGTATATGTTATAAAAACATATGTAACTCTTATATTAAGTTGTGCTGCACATGTGTGTGTGTGAGAAACATATATAAAATTTATTAAAATCGAACACTGTCGTGCATTTCCTTGTTAATACACTCAAGTTGTACACAGTTGACAATTTGTTCCGGTTTGGCAACTCATGTGCACACAACGCAACTACTGGGAGCGTTAGTACAACAAAAATGTCAGAAACACGATTTCAGAATGTTTCAGCTTGATTTAATGAAAAAAGTTGACTACCCGGCGTTATCATGCATTCTTGACTGTACGCGCGGTGTGAAACCCCGAATTTCCGGCTGCTTACACGTGCACAACGCGGAAACTTCATCCTCTTCTGGCGAACGAGAGTGTTGCCTCGAGCGTGCTACCGTCTTTCAGATCGTGTACAGTACGGAGACTACAAAGAGAGTGCTCCTTGGAAAGAAAATGTAGTTTTCCATTATAAAGATTTTCCTGTTGGACAATACGTACAACGATAATAGGCTGCTAGTCCTGACATTTATACACATTCTTTGAGAATTAAGACATATGATGGCGTCTCGTATCACGTATATATACAACAATCTGTTGCCAAGATTAATTATTATAATTACTATTATATGTCACATAAGTGTGAGTAAAATAAATTAATTTTTACAATAATTATTGATTCAAAATATCCAAGAAATAAATTTAACAGCTATCTGTGCTGTTATTTGCGCGCGCGTGTGTGAGTGTGTGTGTGCGTGCGTGCGTGCGTGCGCGCGCCTTAAATTATTTCCAAAGTTGTTTTTAATAGCCTTAAATATCACTTATTTTTAATTAATATGATATGCTAATAATTGATGTGTGTGTTATACGTACTTGCAATCATATAAGCCAACTTCATTTATTCTTGTGCTACAGAATTATTAGTGAGAATGAGACATTCAAAATATAATAAAATTCAAAAATTATATTAACAAAGTTATTCTCGTCATACACAACGTAATTAAATTTAATTGTAAAATATAAATAACTATAATATTGCATAATAAAATATACATTTTATTTTATTTTCCTTTCAAGAAGTGAAAAAACTCAAAATTGATGTCATTAACAAAATAAACATAATTACGTTGTTAATTATCTATGAACAATTTTATCATCAATAAATAATATATATTTGATAATTCCGGAGTGTCATTATACAATCGAACAAGATAAAAATATTAAATTTTAATAAATTTATTATGTGGATATATGTATTTCCTGGCACAACATTAATAATTTGCATAGGTACACCTATGCGCTAACGAAACTCCCTTGGTTCATACATGCATCTAAGTTTCTGTCTGAAATTATGCCACCATGACTCATGTCAGAATCAAATAGGTTCATTTTGCGCTCATTACTTGGTTTCCGCAAATATGTTAATGACATTGCACTTATACATACTTATGTAAAAATGTGCAATAAATGTTAATATTTAACTTTGTTTATATTAACTTTTAACATTTAGCGTATTATCTTTATGTATCAAAAATTCTATTTTCAACCAAGAGATAAATTGTTTCGCCTAAAAGCAAAAGAAATCAATATCATTCTATTATTTCATCATTAACTTTAACTATATTTAAAACCGACTGACTTTTTAAATGCTATTTAATTCTTCTAAAAAACATTTTTTATATTTATAATGCACATATATTTATTTTTTATTTAAGAAAAGATTGCATAACTTTAATTTTTTCTAATAAATATAGTTATATTAACTAAAAAAATTAAAAAAAATGTAAATTAAGAAATAATAAATAAAATTCAGCAAAATTTTTAAGTCGTAAAAGATTAAAATCACACACAACTATAATAGAAATATTATTACTATATATTCAAAACAGAATTATTTAATTTCTTTATCAAAAACAGTTTTATTTGAAATTCTACTCAAAGCATATTTCTATATTTCTTGTTTTGTATAATAATTTATGTTTAAATACCTATTTTGTTAGTTATATGTAAATAATATCAATTGAGAAATTCCAAATTAAATATAACAATTATATAATTATTTTATGTGCCTAATTGTTTAGCGATTGGTAAAGTAATATTATTTAATTCACAAACAGTGCAATAATTTGAATATTTTTGTACATTTTTCCTTGTGTATAAAAATGTCGATTTTCCATATACCCAAAATTGAAAGATCCAAACACTTTCTCATAATCCTGTAATGCAGCTATAATTCCGAAGAGCAATCGCAGCAATCTTTTATAACCCATAACGATAAAAAAGTGTTTCATATTTATAGTCATAAATCAAGGTATTTTCTGTTTATCTTTATGTATAAATATATATAAAAATAAGAGATTTCTACCCTTTCATAAATAAATAAGCGATATAGAATGATATAATGCTGTGGAATAAAACGCGTGGCGATTTTGTTTTCCTTCGTCTTCATTCTCCCCCTCCCCCCCTCTCTCTCTCCCTCTCTCTCTCTCTCTCTCTCTCTCTCTCTCTCTAAGCGAAAGAAATCAGGCTAAAAGAGAATATATCATATGTACTTACACCACAAACAATGTCAAAAATCACCCAAAAAGAAAGACCACGAATAGACAATAAACAGATTAAACTCTGCCAAAATAAAAGTAGTACATTTTTTTTAAACACACATTAATGAAGAAATCTCTTTGCATTTTAGTCATTTTAATTACTTTTCTGCCAGGCCCGGATTTTAACGTATTGAGAGCTTTCACTAATTTAAGCATAATTTTGCATTTTGTATACGTTTTGCGCAATTTCTACAAACTTCTTGGAAATGATAGCAAAAATTAATTTAATTTATCTATCCGAGAAATTTGTGCATCAGTAAAGCTTCAATAAAACAAAGAAATTAGGAAAAGAGCGAATACGTATGTTGCTAGATTTCAATAAATATTGATATTCGCATCATTTATTAATCGTAATATATATGCTAGAATCACAACATTGACAAATTGTTGCTCGAGCGAGGACGTTAATAATCACTCCTCTTTGAAAACAGTACTTTGAGTAATAAATACAAATGTATATATAAAAGTTATAAACAAAATAAACATTGAAAACGAATGTGTCATTGAATAAACAAATGCAGGAGAGGAAAAAGGGAACTTATAATAATAGAATTTCCTAATCGACGCTTCGAGTGACGAATGTATGCGAGGAAATTACGAATTCGATTACAACACACTTGTAAAAGGGCAAAAAAATTGATATATTTTAAATACATTTCATTCTTTCTTTTAATAATGAATGCATAAGCAAATTGAAAATTATTAATTAACGCGTCGGATGCATACAAGAACAATTTAGAGTTAAATTACAAATTCTTGAATTCGTACGCGCACGCCAACATTTCAATCGCTTCGAGAGAATTCCCAGACTGGTTGCAGGTGAATAATGGTACATACGATACTTTCTAAATAAACGGGTCGAGTATTTCGTAGTTTCTCTACTATATGTAACAGTACTTTTGGGAATTTGCCGACACATGGATTACTATGCATATGTGTTGAACTTAATTTGAGATTTACATTGGTGCTCTTTATGCAACTGTATTATATACAATCATATGTCCGTGTGCATTTAATGCAACATATATATACTACAAGTGTATATATATTCAAAAAAGATAAAGATAAGATGTTAAATACATTGCGTCTGCCGAGTTAAGATTATTATATAGGAAAGAATGTTGTTTTTTAATATATTAAAATTTGGAAGATATATTGTAATTTTTATTTAATTTTTTTTTTAAGTAAAAAAAATGACAATAACAAATAATAAAAAAAAACATCAGAAAATTACGCCGAGTATTTAATATTAACAATGTTATATATGTAAAAATTAAGGTGCAAAAGATAATTTTATATTTTACTTGTAAATATATATTATATACAAAATAATATTATACATATGTATATATGTATATTTTAATGCATTTTAATTCATATAAAAATAGGCAAATGTCAGCTAGAAATTTTTCAGTTTCTTAATTATAAAATTTTGCAATTTTAAATTTTAAGCTAAAATATCTCAGCATAGAGGACACATAGAGCAAAAGTAAAGACAATTTTTTTACACAATATAAACCCAACGAATCGATGCGGCGTAAGTATCTATAGCGCCCGCGCTTTGCTTCGCGTATACACTTTGCGCGAAACACTTGCGCATGTTTCTTGATCTTCACTAATTGTAAGAAAAATACAAGATTATCCGTCAATTAAAATTTGTCACATAAAAATTTAAATTTAAAAATAGTGTTAAATAATTTGAGTGTGTGTGAGAGAGAGAGAAAGAGAGAGAGAGAGAGAGAGAGAGAGAGAGAGAGAGAGAGAGAGAGA
>NW_020212192.1:55601-56714 GCF_003070985.1 Temnothorax curvispinosus | reverse complement strand
GAGAGAGAGAGAGAGAGAGAGAGAGAGAGAGAGAGAGAGAGAGAGAGTCAGCCAGTCAGCCATTTCACTGCAATAAGGAGATACAAGAAAAAATATAATTCTTAATATAATGAAATAGTAATCGAAGATAAATGAGAGAATAAATTTCTGCATCATGCAATTTGATGTACCGCGATCGGCTATGGCTAATTCAAAATAGTTTATTGCATGAGATTGATTATCGATTAAAGGATATTCGTAACTTATTAAAAATATGATATTTATTCCGTAGCCATACTTAGACGTAGAATGAATAACAATAGAATGAGATTAATAGAGCATAAATTTATTTACTATATTTACACACACATTAGATAATTTCATCGCAATAACACATGGCTATATCTTTTAGACGCGCGAACGCGTGTGTGAAAGTGTGTATGTGTGTTTTTCTTTTTGTTTTCTTTTAACAAAGACGAGCAAAGATACATTTCTGAAAGAATTGTGTCATTCATCGACCAGAGGCTGTCCAAAAGTGAAATTAAATCTTTTCAAGAATAAACTTTTCAATTAAGGCACTAGTCATTAATCAAGGATGCGAAATACTCTCTTTGAATGTGAGAAAAGTCATGTCCAACTTTCTTTAAGTGCATAAAAATGAGTTTTACTTTTATGGAATTTGTATTCTTTAGTGTTAAAGTGTAAGTAACTATATAGATATAGAGTTTTAATTATAATAATAACGAAAACCTAATATCTTAAAATCCAAGATGTTTTAGTCGTGTGTTAGGCGAATCAACCATTATAAAGCGTTAAAAACGATAGAATCGCAGAATGCTTACAAAAAAAATAAGCACACTAATCATCAATCAGATATTTTGCATTATCAATGATGACAGATGACAGAAGATATTAGTACTTATGAAAAACGGGAAAAGGTATCACTGCGTAATTTTCCATGTGAGACACGTGTGCGAGACGTGCGTGAAATTTATTTCTTCGAAAACCGCTGGAATCCAGTTTTACGTCTGATGCAGTCGACGCGTGTTGCAAGCGACGATCTCGCGAATGATGCTGTTCTTTTCCTTCTCTCTCTCTCTCTCTCTCTCTCTCTCTCTCTCTCTCTCTCTCTCT
>NW_020212192.1:53562-55591 GCF_003070985.1 Temnothorax curvispinosus | reverse complement strand
TCTCTCTCTCTCTCTCTCTCTCTCTCTCTCTCTCTCTCTCTCTCTCTTTCTCTTTCACCATGAAACAGTGTATACGCAGGACTGCGAGTGAATGTGTCGCGGAGCGGAGATCCTGTTTAGTTTACCAGAAACTACTGTATAGTAATATTGCGTCTGACAACAAAGCTGGAAACCGAGTTGACTCGCTCGAGGTGGTTTTTGTTTCGGACCTTCAGTTTCCAGGTTAATGGACACTTCGAGCAAAAAAGATGTAAAACTGGGCTAACGAATTGACAATTTTGACGAACACAACATTGTGTTGCCGTGATTTTAACGAATAAATAATATAGCTTCGATAAATTATTTATTTGATGACGCGACGCAACGCACATGCACTAAAATAAAAGATTACATTTCTATACTCCATACAAATCTTTTGTATCTTTGATGCATACAGGATGTTCTCTCAAATGTGATGAATTTTTCATTAATTTCTGAACCAAGTTAGAATCGAGTTTTTTATTGAAAATATAATAAGAATATCAAAACAGGAACTA
Organism: Temnothorax curvispinosus; assembly: GCF_003070985.1. Lineage (NCBI taxonomy): Eukaryota > Metazoa > Arthropoda > Insecta > Hymenoptera > Formicidae > Temnothorax > Temnothorax curvispinosus. The sequence continues at coordinate 55,055 of NW_020212192.1, read as the reverse complement.
CCACTGGAAGTATAATATTGTCCATTTACTACATTTAATATCTTTATAATTAATTCTCAAATTATAAATTTTTAGTCCGCTAAAAATTCAATAAGAAACTTTTTACAGTTTTGCATTTCTAAAGCTTAGAAAGCTGTCAAAGATTCATCTATTTCCATTCGCCCATAACATTTCGCGATGTCTTTATTAAGAAAATAGCAATCTTAGATTGATTAGAGAGAGAGAGAGAGAGAGAGAGAGAGAGAGAAAAGGAGAGAAGGAGAGAAATCAATAAAAAATAGGTTAAAAAATTCGTTATGCTCCTTGTATACTGTAAGATTAATATTTCTCTACCTGATAGCGATAATCATGTGAAGAGATACAATTACAAGTTGATAAAGTGAAAAATAAATATCTATGTATTATGTATGATATATTTTATATAAAAAAATCTTCAAGAAATGTGCTATAAAACAATCTAATTAATAATTAATAAGGGGGGTTTATCATAAAATCATATTAAAGCATAAAATAAATTAGTGCAAGAAATCTTATATGTAATATGCGTGCCAACTGGCTTACATATTATACATATATAATACAAACTACATAATATTGGTACTACTCATATGGACATCAATTTTATCCAATGACTATAATCTTATAATTACTGCTTACAATTCGTGCGCGCGCGCGAAAATATCTCAAATCGTCCCGCTGACTTTAAATTATAGTCTGAAACAATAACTAATTGCTCTCTCGATACAACCGTATGCAAGCTACGACCTATTTGTGTATAAATTAAACCAGGAAATCTTATCGGTGGGAAAAATTATCGGTCAACTTTGATGTGGAATATGCGGAAGGATTTAGAGAGAAGAATTATTTGGTCGTAAGAGAAATCGAACAGATTCGTGACTCAGGAACAAAACGGCATCGAGACTCGACCGCAAACACCAACATAGCATTACGGACTCCACGGACTCCGCTCAGATTGACTTTCGAGAGAAAAGCCGTTTTAGCAACAGCAAATTCAAGCATTTGCGGTGTACCTATAGCTACCCAAAATGGTAACGAATTAAGATTAGATAACGTCAAGTTTGCGCAGTATTCGAGAATTTCTTTTTCATGCATGTATGAACTAATGTAAAATTTTAATTCGGTAAAATTACTTTGATAAAAATAAAAAATAATCTTTTATATGTATATTATACATATCAATCTCTTTGTGATTCGCAATTTCATCACTATACAAGTCCAACGATTTGTAATGATATAATGAAATTTATTAAAGTAATTCTTCAAAATACTATGTTAAAACATAGTAAATGTAATATTATATACGTATCGAAATCTAATAATAAGTTGAGAAAATAGGTACTAATGACATTCATAATCTCAGCTTTGAAAAGTATTATAAACAAGATATGTGTCATATATATATATATATATATATATATATATATGTGTGTGTGTGTGTGTGTGTGTGTGTGTGTGTGTGTGTGTGTGTGTGT
>NW_020212192.1:39599-53552 GCF_003070985.1 Temnothorax curvispinosus | reverse complement strand
TGTGTGTGTGTGTGTGTGTGTGTGTGTGTGTGTGTGTGTGTGTGTGTCCGTCCTCGAATGTTTCTGAACGACTAGCTCTCAAAGATTCCAGCGCTAGGAGATCCACGGCCATTAGCAACTAACCGTCTTCTTAAAATACATGCGCATTGCATAATCATAAGGAGAGATCATCTATTCGGTTGGTACCGAAGCGAAGCGGCAGCTCGTGCAATTGAAGGTCAATGTAAAATAAAGAATTCACTGGTGCTCTCCGAATCTAATATGCGCGGAAGCATACTTCCATCATCGAAGATGGGTCCGATGAAAAAAAACTCAATTACGAGCAACTCCCTGAAGCTCAGCAGAGGAGAGGAGAAGAAAGGAGCTTTAGCCGCGCGTGCGATTCCAACGCGATTTCAAGCTTGACGAATAGCTAGGAAGAGGAAAAAGGTAGACGGAGGCGAAGGTAGCTAAGAGAAATAAAGATAGACAGAGAAAGAGAAAGAGAGAGAGAAGGCGCGAAAGAAGGTGTAAGAGTGGAGCTTCGACGGTGAAGCAGTGGTTGCACGCAGGGATAAAAGAGAAGGGTGGAAAGAGTGGCAGGCAGGGGCCACCACGACCTCGTCTGCCTGCTTCTACCTATCTACCCCCAGGCTCACCCATCTCTATCGATTCAACACCACCAACTTGTTAGCTATCTTCGCACTGCTGAAGCCATCGACAGTCTTGCTGTGTTCACTCGAAATGACAATTAATCCTTAACCCGTTGAGGTCACATGGGGTCCAGTGGACCCCAGGCTTTTTTTTTTCTTAAAAGTATACTATTTTGAGAGTAAAACGCACAAAGTTTTTTTACTCTATCTCAAAAAATTTTGATGAATATTTTTGTGAAAAAGGTCAAACTTCTCGAAAAAAATTTTTTTTCTCGCGTTTTTTCAACATAAAAAAATTTTTTAAATTATTGGATTATCAAGAGGAAATCATAAATTAATTCCAGTTCAAGGTTTGAGTCGATACATTAAAAAGAACGCAAATGGAAACTGTTGTGGGGTCCATTGGACCCCATGTGACCTCTACGTTATTTTTAGGAGGTGTACGTAACCTCAACGGGTTAAGTAAATCCACCGATATGCGATAATAACGAATAATCGTCGAATAATCAGAATATATCCATATTATGATATAAGCGTTTCTTCTATGCTCTGTTACTTTTCTTCAATCTTATTTCGGCTGCTTTATAACGATAAGAAGTATGACACTACCTATCTTTCCCATTTAGTTCAATGCACGCGATTATCCAATAGCATACGCTAACTTGGTTTTCTCCCAAGTTCCCTCCGATACGATGCGGGGAACAGGCTAATATTAAATCCGAATTTATCGGCTGAGAACAAAACGCGATGGAAAACGTGAATATGCGCACGATCATAAACACAGATTAGATTTATTCTTGATAGCGTAAACGCTTTGTCACGTTCTACGCAAAAGTTGGATTATTTGTCCGCGTGAATTTCACATTCGTCGAAATTCACTCCCTTATCCCTTCTCTCTTATTTTGATCTTTTTCAATATCCTAATTGAGACAAAATCACAGAACAAACTCTTGATCTTTTGTTCGTCAAGTGCGAGAAAATGGAATTTGCTTACGAAAACAAAAATAAACTATATAATTATTATAAATTATATAACTCGACAAAGTAAATTAATATATGTTTCGATACGAATTAAGCTATCTAATATCGAGATTGTGCGTTTTATGTAAAAAATTTTAAATAAATCGAAGGTTAAAATGTAATTGTATTATTTTCTTATGATCAATTGAACTATGACCAAAGTAGATATCTTATTCTTCGACGAAATTACTATACTGTGGGTTACTGCAAAGGATTAAAATAATTTATTTCAAGGAATACTCAGTCACATAACTGCAAGAAGGAGGCCATCAAATTCCTTAGGGAGATATTTTACCAGAAAAGAAAGTAGGTCAGGGATTCTGAGAGTTTTCTCACCTTGAGACTGTTGCTTCGGCAAACGGCCAGGAGAAATAGCAAGAGCTATAACAATAAGTACATTGTTTCCTCCCTCTTCAGCACGTTTCCATTTCTACATCTCATTCCCCCTCACAAATTTCGTGTTGCCGAAATCCACCGTTTTACTACGCAGCACCATTATTCTTACAGCTCTGTGCCCTTACAGTTCTGTGTTCTAATTAAATACATATATTTCTTTTCACTTTGAATAATAAAATTTCATCAAACAATAAATCATAAAAAGCAAGTGTAACGAAAACATATATCTATATATATACTCGTATTACATATGTTTGTCCTACATAGCCATTAGCATTTTATGATATGATAGAAACATGAACCTGTAAATTCTAAAGAAGCATGTAAGCATGTCGCTCCGTTTAGTGAGAATGTTTTTGCTAAAAATTGGGAAATTTTGTTCAAACGAAAGGTGTTCGCACTCAGAATCACGAAACGATCGAAGCTCGCGAGAAGCGCTTGTAATACGAGCTAACTAGTTGGTCGGTATGCCCGATACGTCAGCAATGCGATTGAGGAGTGGAAACAAGCGGGACGCTATGTTTGAGTAGATAATGAGGAAATGATAGGACGCCGTCGCGCCGCACCGCACCTGGCAGCCCCCGTTGCTCAGGTCACTGTGCATATACCCACCTGTTCGTCCTTGTATATACGCGTATGTGTAGGAAGCTCCGCCGCGCCGGATGCCTACTGCCTAGAGCAGACTACAGAGAGAGCGAGGGAAGTGAGAGGATGGACGCGCACAGACACAGAGGGTGGTTTGTCGAAGCATTTACATTCGGCTTCACCTCGTACTCAGCTCGTGTGTCGAGCAAGTCGCGCTACATTTACACGCCGCGGCCGTAGGCGCTTACCACCCAAGCGAAGTAAGATTTATGCGACGATTAGGTGTAATCCATCGCGCATCGCTACAACTTGATGAAAGAACATATTACGGCAACCGATATCGAAAAATAGCATGCAAAAACGGTAGTAGCGGTCGTTGTCGGGTAAAACAAACATAGCGAGATAAAATTTAGATTTATATATATATATATATAGCATCAACAGAGTTATTAATAAGAAAAAGAGAGAGAGAGAGAGAGAGAGAGAGAGAGAGATAACGCTTCATCTAAATTGCCTTTAAAATAGTATATAATATATGCTGTCTTATGTATTATAAAACAAATCGTTTTATATTTACAAAATTATCGCGAGAATATTCTCTCATCATTCTCGCATTAGCCGATCAAATTTACTGCAGTATACAACAAAATAAAAGTGTCCAAGTAATTCAATGGTCACGACATTTTATTTCCCGACTTTCTGATATTTTCTGATATAAACGTTAAAAAAAACATTACTCGGTATTGTACCGTAACCGTAAACTCACGACGAAACTCTCTTGACGCTGCATTAGCGACTGATTTTCGATCAAACTCGAAGATGCGGAATCTCTCAACGAGAATTACATTGGTCGACATTGTTTAACGCAGCATACCACGCCAACGTGGTATACCTACACGTGTACAAAATCGTTGATATCTCACCAGAATGTCTCGATGCCGTGTATGTTCACGTTTACGTGAGAGTATGTATATGTATATGTATATGTATGTGTATATGTACCTACGTAGGAACGTGTATACCCAGGACGAATCGTCGATGCATGAACAAATATGCCAGTGTCTCCCTTTGTTTGCGATTCATCTAATTCCAGATTCCAGACTCTCTCCACAAAGTTCGTTACTGAAGATAATGACGAGGGATGTTAAATTGAACTACCTTAACCCTCGGTGTAAAAAGCGCTTATCGCGCTTGCAGTGTTAAATCCGTTGCTTTAAGCTTCCGATAAGGCATCAGTGAAAAAGTAAGAAAGCAAGGTTTCGCTCCGCAAGTAAGTAAACTAAGAGTCCGTCTGATAAGCGAGAGTAATTATTTAGTATGTATATAAGGTATTTCGTGCGGGTTAATCGCGCGACTGTGCAGCGAACGCGAGAGTGCTTGATTGTGAGTCGCGATTACGTTGAAAAAAAAAAACACATGGTAAGGTAAAGTTGGATGACTACGTTGATGCTGTCTTCGTACAGAGTATTCATCAAATCACGATACAACGTACAACCGGTGAGCAGACGGTTTTCTGTAAAAAGCAAGAGAATATATAGAACAAAATAGCATAATTTCCGCGAGATAAGTAATTATTTTAATATGAAAATTATATTTATTATAAGTGGTCTTTATATTTAATTATGCGTTCGCATTGGACTAAGTAAGTTGACAACCGTATTGAAAGACAAATTGGTTGAAATAAATTACAGAAAATTATAAGAAACGATAAAAAAAGTAATAATCAAATTCGATTTGGTAAAAAAATGTAACTCGGTCTGTACTCTTTCAAAGTTGGAAAGCCTTGGGATAAGAAAATTTTCTGCATAAATTGATTGCTAGAGAGTAAAATACGTACATGTACAAAAAAATGTCTTCATCCTTATATCACATTATTTATGTACATTATAAAACGAATAATTTCCCCAGCTTTGTGAAACATTATTTATTCGCTATAATATGAATATGCTTATTTTTCTTTATCGCAATTCTCATCAATACTGAGAAATATTTGATTTATTTTCGAGAGATATTATTGCTTCTGACTATAAGAAGAGAAGAGATTCATCTCGATCTAATAGCTGTATTGACGGGAATCCATATAGTTCAAACGCGAAAGTTCCGCGTTCTGCCGTATGAATAGCTACCACTCTGAAGTTCTAATTGACCGAGAGACAATCAAAGCTGTGTATCGGAGAGTACCTGGTAAACATTGTGGCCTGTTGACGACCAACTAACGCAGGATGAACGAATGCACTGGTAATGTAGTATAACCAACTGCTAACTCGTGGTCAGGGGAAATGCATTGCACCGTATGCATCGAGTTTCCACTAGGTTCCAAACCATTTAAGCGTCAAATGTATAGCTATGGTAAATAATATCTCAGCATCGTCAATACTATTTCTTGTATCGGACAAGAAGAGAAGCAATGTGATAGCAAAATTCATGATAAATTCGTGATGTAGTTGCAATTTTTCAATTAAAATATTTCTTTGTATCGCGCTTTACCAAAATCATTATAGTTTAATGAGTAAACAGACGAATATAAGTACGCCACCGTTTAAAAATCGAGTATATACCTACTATATTTTTACTAACAAAATCAATAAAAGCAGTATCAATAATCTGTATAGATTATATTCGATTGTAGTAATATTAGATATCTAAAATCTTTAGATTTACACACGCAGATATTAACAGATTTATTTGCAAAAAGTTAATCAGCTATTTTTAATTATAATATCCACTCTCGTTAAAGTAAAAAGAATTAAGAAATTGATGTCATGAAAACTGTTGGATATTTTTATCATCATTTTTAATATTAATTGATAACATAAATCAAATACTTGAAATTTGCGTGATATCTCTCGTTGTATGGCTTTCTACATCTTTTTTAAGTTCGTTGCACTTTCCCTACATATCGTCATTTTATGAAACTGAATGAAAAAGTCATGATACAAGTTCTCTATTTCTGTCTTTCTTAAGAATAAAATTGGGAACTTTACTTTTTTTATAAATTTCCGCGCCTCTTTACTTTTTTCTCCTAGGATGTAGATTTCATACATCATGCTTAATATATATATATAAATAAAAATCTATTTTTTTATGTTTTTAATTTTCTTTTATTTATAGTAATCTTATTCGTTACTTTACTTCTGAAAATAACATACTTAAAGAGCAAATAACAAGTGCATTACGACGCTACAATAGGTAAGACCGAGCTAAATAGCTAAATGGCTCCAGAGGTATGTTACTGTTGCGCTTCTTTTCAGTACTTATCTTGAGAGGAAGAGTAAATAATATAAAAACGCGAAATGATTCTTTTAGAACATTAGATAAGTACTTTCCCCTGAGTTTCATTAAAATCGAAATAATATTACAGTTGAGAATAGAAAAAAACTGATTTAGTAGTAGCAAAGTAAATTTTCGAGCCTCTCGAAATTTTGTATTAATATTCGCCATCGTGAGTAAATAAAATTAAGCAACGTGTTACTATAGCTAGATTTTAGAATAAAGTATCTTGCAAGTATACGATATACCGTTTCGGATAATAATTTAGGACAATTTAGGTAATGCAATTTTCATTCATAAAAAAATTGAAATAGAGCATATGAACGAGCAGAATAAGGTCGGCCCATAATTAAGGCTAGCGCCGCGCGCCGTGGCAGTCGGACACACAGCCGAAGAAAAACACGCAGTGAAATTGTCATAACATTCCCCTTACCGCTAATTAAACCTTTATTGTGTACCTACTTCTCGTGTGCTCCGTTAAAGATTTATATGTGAATTTGGTGCCGCAAATGAGTGAACGATAACGGAGAAGATGATAAGACTTGTATCAAGTATCAAATTTGTATATATTGCATACATATACTTGTTATCATACATATAATTGTCAGGGCAAGATGACTACGTTGCTGCATGTTCGTATTTTGGTTATTATGGTTACAAAACAAAATAAACGATTAACAAGATTGTGGCAAGCATTAACACATAGAAGATTGTCTCTATAATGTTTGTACAGGCAGCCACAACAATTAGTTGTCTGAGAAGTTATAACTTTGAAATTCTGAAATATGGCCATTTTAGCACCGGGGTCTCCTCTACATACCTAACATATATTAATTAAATTAATAATTGTGCAAGAACATGTTAAATGTAATAAAATGCAATAAATGTTTAATTGTTTTTAAATCGTAATTTGTAAAATCCATTTCTTGTTAGTGTGTCAAGCACAATTATTTCCCGAATGTGAAACTATATCTATATATTAAACTTACTATAACAATAGTAAATTTGGAAGTAATTTATGCGAAGTATGTATGTATAGTGAAACGTGAATACGTGTTATTAGCTACGAGCCCGATTTCTATGCCGAGCACAATCAGTTAATCGGCTTGTCGGGATAGTCCTTTGTCCTCCTCCTTAGCCAAGCTTGACAGTTTGCGGTTTGTAGTTTGCAAACTTTATCGGAAGGAAATTCACCACACCTCTTTGAACACTCGGCACACTGATTTCTCTTGAGGTCCACGATAATTATAACGCCACTGAAAAGTTTTATGCTATTAACTGATTATATACTGCGACATTATAATATTTCTTATTAGATTCGCTATTATAACAAGAAATTTACTGCAATTAATTGAACTGCAATTATATTTATATTTTTAAAGCTCTCAGATTTTTATACTAGAACATCATAACCTAAACAATTTAAAAAATAAAAATTAAATCGAAACAGATGCGTATTTGATATATATATAATTTTTTTTTAAACATTTATCACAATGTTGTACTTTCATTTTTATATAATTTTTTTATTGTTTGTACATTCTTTATATTTAATTCAATGTGTTATTACGTTTTAATAATGAGTATTTAACACATATTACTGACTTTAAGAATAGATTTATATTTTTTACCGCTGAAGAAGACTTATTGTTAGTACAGTCGAAAGACGTACTAACGTTCGGAATTATTTAATTAATCATATTTCATCATGTATAAATATATGATATTTGATCTTTACATCCTATTGTTACTCGTTTTTGGCCGTTCTGCTTATTCATATAGTTTTACTTATAACGAGCGGATAACATTAGTTTAATTCTTAATTGTGTACTTTTTTATAGAGTTTGATGGCTTTTTAATGAATCTACAATGCTCGTTGAAGAAACTTTATTAATATTGTCAAACTCTGGATAACAAATTCCAAGTCCGATAATCTTCGCTCGATAAACGTCGGGATTTTCCTAACCTTCGAGATCTCGAAATTACGGGAGTTTCTCGAATTCAACAAACTATCTAATCAATGTCGGTATCTTTCAGTTATTATTAACTTGCACCATATTACGATTTAAAGCCGACCTAAACAAATCTTCAAAATTTGAACATTTTGAAAGCTGGCATGTGAACGAGACACTTATAAAAGTTATTGCCTTGTAAAATCTTTTCTTTACATCTTCTTTTCCGACATAAAATAAAGATTTTCCCATAAACGTATATGTATAATAGACTGAGCATTCCCATTGTTGATTGTTTCCTTGTTTCTCCACCTTTCCTTCTCCCCACCAACGACACAATTAGAAAAAATTAGAAAAGGAAAGTGTCCCAGCAAGCATTTCTTCTGTGCTTCAAATCTTGTCAGAAGCTCTCCAATTGCAATGTTCAGTATATTATACATATGCGTCTGTGGATTTGCCTTATCCAATGTTGCGGAAATGACTTTTAAAACATTACAGAGCTATATTCAGGTCAGTAATTTGTTTGCGATAAGATAACGCGATATTACGTTTAGAGATGCAGAAATTAGAAATATAGTAAAAATGCTCAATATTTCGTGGATTAAGTGAATACGAGCATTAAAATAGGACACCTTATACCTTCACTTTATTTGAAAAACAAGAGAAACCTTTGAAATGATTAAAAATTTTCAAGTTTACTTGTTTTTTCTCTAATTTTTTATATATGTATTAGATATGGATTACGCATCAGTAATACTTAAAAGTTTAAAATAAGAAAAACTGCGTCAGCAGTTAACTCACTAATTTAAACTTATGAATTGAATGACTATTTGGTTACAATGCAAACTCTTACGGTTCAAACGATACAAACCTTATTCTAATTTTATTACAAACAATAAATACTGTACATATTATCATACTATGTCATACTGTACTATACATATAATACTTATGTAAATAATAATTTCTTTAAGAGATAATAAATATGTGAACTTGTTAAAAGAATTGCTATGTCTAACTACGCAAGGAAATAAGAGAAGTTTATATTATAAAATAAAATGATAAAATTTTTGAAAATGTGTGCGTGTGTGTGAGCGTGTTTGCGTAAATGTTTTCATATTCAAATTTTTAAAGAGTCAAATGTTTATGTAACTTCTACATTTAATCAGGTTTCTAATACCCTACATTTTTGCCGACTTGACTATTAATGTTTCAATTGTTAAAGATTTGTATCCCGAGAATTTTTGGACATAAAACAACTTACATTATCAAAATCGTAGAAATTTAAAATTTTTAATCTGCAATTATAATTGCATAGTTAGATTAGCAATATCTTGAATATCGGAATTCTTTCAATCTTTATATTTTGGTAATGCATTTTTCTACAAATGTTTATGTTATAATGTTAAAACATTTTTACATATATGTCATTAAACAAGTCTGTAATTTTGAGTTTCTGTATTTTCGTTTAGATATTAAATGATTAGCATATACATATAACGATCCACGTGAAAATGCAGAAATCGTCAGTCAATTACTCGGAAAGTCCTATCTATAATCGTGGAAAGTCGATATCTGAAGAACACCGACTGAAAGCACCGCTTTTGAATACGATGCCAGCAAAGTTTTCTTTGTCAACGAATACAAATGAAGGAAAGAGACTGTCAGCTATATGTATACCGGAATCATTATTAAATACTAAGAAAGCTTCCGTAACCCAGTTTTTGATACTTACTTGATTCGTAATTTTGAATATAACTTGGAATTGGAGACCTATTTACCCCATTATAAATATTATAGTTTAACTTGCTCGAGGTGAATAAGAAAGTATTCAAGATACCCGCTAATTAAAATAAAACTAAAATTATTTATTAAAAATACTCACATATGTGTGTGTGTGTGTGTGTATGCACACATATATATAAATACTCTCCAGAGTATCCTTTAAATATTTTGAATAATAGTACTAAAGTAGGTACCTACATACAGATGTCTCCTAATTTTTGTCTTTCGAATCTGGCGTCATAGAAAATTTTGCGTTTCATTGATTGTGAGTTCTTATTTGAAGTCTCTAGTTGCATTATGTCGAGTAGTGTTGTGATCAATTACGTTAGTATGTCACACAAGCAGTTTGAACTGGTATGTGTTTCAAATGTGCGTAATAGTCAATAGACAAGGGCGGTGATTGAATTTCTTGCTGTGGAAGAAGTGAGTTCTATTGAAATCCATTCGTATTTCAGAAATGGTGTTATCATAAACATTTCTGAGAGGCGAATAAATTTTAATGGCTGCGTTCAGCAGAAAAAGCAACTCAGCAAGCGGTCAGTAATTTTTTCAAATAATTGGACCTTGCCTTAGTTGCCTTAGTAAGTTCTTCCCTGGATTCAAGTGTAGAAACTAGACATTAATCGTAATAAAAAATCATCAAGTCAAGAGCGCTAATTGAGCTGCTTCCTCCGCTGAACGCAGCCATTGGAACTCACTTCTTTCACCGTAAAAAATTCAATCGCCGCCTGTTACGCACATTTGAAACACATACCAGTTCAAACTGCTTGTGCAATACACTCACATAAATGATCACAACACCGCTCAACATAACGCAACTAGAGACTTCAAGTAACAATGCAACTCATTAAAACGCAAAATTTTCTATGCCGCCAGATTCGAAAAAAATATATTAGAAGGCATTACTTTCCGACTCTCGTACAATTGTGATAATTAATTAGAGAAAATGCCATTTTCGGTCGGGCTGGATCCTGGTAGTCAAATAATAATATTTCTGTGTATTTTGTATACTTTTTCCTACTCACAATCAGTAAATTGCGCGCCGATTGTTTGTCGCTTTTCAAACACAGTTTTTTGTTGAAACAATATAAATTGATAATCGACTTAAATTTTGATGCTGATAAACATTCTTTTTAAAATCACACGTAAAAATTTAACACATAATTGTCACACAAGCAAATTGTTAATCAATTAATGTCTTGCATAATAATGTAATCAAAAGTCTTACATAATAATGTAATCAAAAGGTAAGTACGAAAAAGAAGTATGTAATCTCCTTGAAACGCGAAAAAAAAATTATATATTTTATGACCGTATTTCTTTTACAAAGGCAAATTTACAAATATATAAACAACAAGATATATCTTATATTTATGTGCCATAATAATTTTTGTGAAACAATACAAAAAAAGTGTGCAAATTAGAAACTTGCACATTGCTTCCTCATCATTACAGATCGCTACTTACCATTACTTCTATTTATTCCGCTCACAAAGCTCCTCTTATGAGAAAGCTTGTATTTTATTTGATGCATAATTATTAGTATTTATTAGTTTGGCTTTCTTATAAAGAAAGCTTTATGAGCGAAATAAAATAGGAGCAATGGTAGCGATCTGTAATGACGAGCAAACAATGTGCAAGTTCCTAATTTGCACACTACTTTTTTAATTTTAAATTTAACCTTTTTATAAATACCCTTTTTGAAAAAGGGTTAGCTTAGTAGCACAAGTGGGGTTTTACAATTGACGCAATATCAAATCAATGTTGACTTTGGGAGTTCAGGCTACATGGTCCATATATGAACTTCGCATATGGGCCTTTGATCGCATATAAAGCTGGATCTAATCAACCAAATCTTAAAGAATTATATATGAAATAAGGGTAGAAAAAACTGAAGAATATAATAAAATTAAAAATAGCCCGATATCTCAAAATTTGCGGAAATTAGAGCAACTATGGACATCAAATTTGTACACACACACACGCACACACACACGGACATTTTGTAAAAATATGATTTTTCAACGTTTTAGAACGTTCTAAACACATTGGCAAAGAAAATTGGAAAACATTTTTTTTCATGAAAACAAAGCTTCCTCTATGAAGAAGCAAAATAATATGATAAGATTGTTCAAAGATTTAAGAGAAAAAACAATAAAATAAATTTAGCTCTCATCTTTGCGCAACTTCCATTTACTTGTCTATCAATATATTTTATATGACATTTCCTGCTCCATTTTTTTATTCATTATACATATTTTTCGATCGTTCTGTCACGTATTCGTAAATAGCTTTTACTGTAATTAAATTTTCCATGCCAAACATAGAATCGTGAACAAAAAATCAATGGATTCTTGCTCGATAACTCGTAGCACATCGGAAAACAAATTATCTTATTTCAAGTAGCCTCTCTATTTAAAGAGTGGTCCAATCAATTATCGTATAAAGTATCTAATGCGATGTAATTTGAAATACTTCTACTGAATATCATTAAAGTGTTTATCATCATCATTCTTTTAAATATTCGAGATTTTATGGATCAGATAATATTACTGATAAAACGAAAATTAATGATCAAGTCAAAGGAGTTATGAGAAATTCGAACATTGACTCGAAATAAATAAAATGTTCAAATAACTAAATATTGTTTTTAATGATAAATTATAAGAACAAAGAAAACTTATAATATAATTATAATATAATTCTTTTTACATAGACTATATTTACTAACAAGGAATATTAAAGTATCTGGAATTTTTTAATATATATTTTTTTAATATTTATGTTATCTATGTGAAATATAATTTTGTTTTGAAAAAAAAATACTGAATGTATTAAAGTCTTTATAAACCATATCTTTGTATTAATAATGTAACAATAAATTAATAAATTATATAATCAGTTTTTCCAAATTTTTATAAATATTGTAACAATGACGAGATTTAAATATTAACTTTTATTAGAGCAACGTGGGGTATCGATACATCAATTTCATTTTATTATGGGGAGATGTATTATATACCTTTATACTCCTATCAAAAAAGATCTATCGCTACAGCTACATATTGCTTTGTACCTACTAGTCTATGTCTATACCTTCTCATGGAAAGTGGATTATGATATATTTACACTCCTAATGTAATTTTCTATCTTTCTCATATATCACAAGAAAATTAAAGTAAAATCGACAGCAACGAATTTAAAGTGTTTTATATAAAATAATAAAAATTAACGATGAAAGAACCAAATACATCAACAAAATATGAATTATAATTAAAAGCAAAGAATGCGATCATACACTGTCATAATGCATATAAAAATTGAATATGTAGCTAATTTTAAAAAAGTTACATATTTCTGCTGAATTAAGTATTACTTATTCGCGTATTGTACACGCGCGCACCCTCCCCCCCCACACACACAAGAATATTCGCATATTATTCTTTAATTTATTTCTTGTCAAAAAGAATCATGATAAAAACAATCGAAATATATTTAACAACTCATAAATGCCAAATTCTATTATTATGTATATTCTTTCTTTTTATATCCAAAATATTAGTTTTTTTACCAAAAAGACGCATCGTTCCATTCTTGACTTAATTGCAATGTCTCTGGTATTAGAAAGGAAGAATAATGATTTAATTATACCATCCGAATTGCTCGACACATGTAGAGCCATGCTTTCCTTTCTGTGGTGCATTCATTAGATACGCGGTAGGCGATCGCTTTCAGAGAATTACATGGGTATAGTGCAGAATTGACCACTTGTAGCTGTAATGACGGCTAAGCCAGGTCGTAGCATGCAAATATCTTACTCAAATGAAGGTCCCATCAAGAGCCTTTTATGGAGTCTCCGAAATTGGTATGCAGAAAAGACCGAACGTCCGTTATCGTTTAGATTAATTATCTCAAAATTAATCGTAAATTCCGGACAATAAAAGCGACCAAAAATAATCAAATCGAATCTTTTATTGCTTATTTATCATCTGTGCATGTTACTACTACGTGTTTTACTGACGTTTGGTTTATTTTATCCAGTAATTTATAGAATTTTCGTTATAACGCGCAACTTTAATTTTAATTTAACTTTAAATATTTTTTATATAGTAATTATTGATTAATATCCAGAGCACAAATAATTAGCTTGTATGCATTTATTTCAATAGCAAAAGAATAATTTCTTAATAACTGCATAATAGTGTCAGTGTGGAAGCAAAATGCTTTTTTAAGGTTTCTAAAATATTAATGCTGTTATATTAATTTTGTGTGTGTGTGTGTGTGTGTGTGTGTGTGTGTGTGTGTGTGTGTGT
>NW_020212192.1:31969-39589 GCF_003070985.1 Temnothorax curvispinosus | reverse complement strand
GTGTGTGTGTGTGTGTGTGTGTGTGTGTGTGTGTGTGTGTGTGTGTGCGTGCGTGCGTGCGTGCGTGCGTGCGTGACATTATTATACACAATATTTCTGTCCAAAAACATTAAACATACTTGCTGGAACGTAACGGAACAAGTTGTTTACATGAACAATATGAACATTGCATGCCGTTAATTCTAAATCAATTCTAAAAGATAATCAATAAAAGTAATCTTAAATTACTGTTTCCTCCGGAATTAGCCAAATAAAATTCGGCAAGAACAAAGGATACAAGACAAATACAAACTATTCTGGTATTACACTAATTTAATTGCACAAATTAAAAGTTTAATAACGAAAAGATATAATTTCGTTATATTATTATTTTCCGACAAATATAATGTTCAAATCGATCTCCGTAGTAAAATCTTTACATAAGTAAAATCTGCTTTCTCGGCAGGTGAATCGGGCAAGCGCGAAAGTGACACGACAGCTTTCCATTATCAATTAAAGCGTGACCGGACCAAAATAGTCCGGTCGAAATGATATCGAAAGGAGAGCAGGACGAAATGAAAATGAAGAAAGAGAGAGAGAGAGAGAGAGAGAGAGAGAGAAAGAGAGAGAGAGAGAGAGAGAGAGAGCAAGGATAGTAGGAGGGAGAAAGACCGAAAGCTTGGGAATCGATTTTATCATGAAAGTCTGCGGTGGACACACGGCACTACGTATTGGCGTGCGTCAGAATCGTTTACCTATTCCAGTCGATGGAAATTGGGTCAAAAAAAGTCGTGAGATATGTAAGTTATAATCTTCGAATCTTTATTTTGCGTGCCTAATAGATTCCAGTTCATACGAATCATTTGTTCATACGAATCGATGGAACATTCGGAGAAATTCCGTGTTAGAACGTAAATGAACGTTCAAGGCTGGCATTGGCATTGTTATAAATCGCCAGAAAAGCGATCACCGATGATCGAGATGATTGCATGACATGATTGTAATAACTTGAGTTAAAAATACTGCAACTGTCTTCTCTTACTTGATACAATGCTTGATACAATAAAGAACTAATATATATCGGATACATACCAATGAATGGACCATCAAAATAAATCTAATCCTTAAAATAACACAATGTTTTTGTATCTAATATCTAACACTCGCCATATGCACGAACATTACATGCTCCTACGTTACGCTATACTTTTCACGTTATCGTGCCGTTAGATAAATCTAACGTGGCCGTATATCACGCATAACTCAGATATACCTCGAACGTAAGCCAAGCATAACTCAGATGCAATTCAGATATAACTCAAACGCAGACTCTTGGGTGACTCAGATTTAGCCCTGATCTAATTCGTATAATATCTAACCCACATCTCTCATGTTGAACTCTATCTCTCGCTCCCTAACTGAAAGACATTATTCAGACTAAACTTATTGTCACGATTAACTTAGATTACACACAGCATAGCAAGTCACCTCTGGGCATTATAGAAGAACTAAGCTCTACGCGGTATATTAGATGTGTGTGTGTGTGTGTGTGTGTGTGTGTGTGTGTGTGTGTGTGTGTGCACGAGCGCGCGCTTACGCTGCGCATAAACACATTGCAATTGGAGGAAATTATTTTATGAAAAATATTTCTATCTTATCTATCATTCTCATATTGATAACTTTAATCTTTAATCTCAATTTGTCGATAAACGTTTTTTGAGCAATTCTTTGACGGTTTGTATATACTAACTTTGAATATATTCACTACTTAGCATTTTCCTGCGGTATAAAAAGATTGTCATATTTTTGATATTTTAAATAATATCATAAATGATATAATGACCATTTTACATTGATCTATTGGATGCGACGATTAAATCAATTATCAATTATCGTATCTGCACTAAAAAAAAAATTTTCTGCATTTTAGTAAATATTAATTTGCATACAACTGTGACTCCATTTATTAAAATAAAAAAATTTTTTCTTCTTATTAGTATATTTTTTTCTCCGTGAATACACATACTAATAAAAAAAAAAAATTTTCTTTATTTTAGTAAACAGAGTCACAGTTGTATGCAAACTAATACTTACTAAATGCAAAAAAAAATTTTTTACTGTGAAATTCACTTGATTTCAATTTTTTTTTCCATATCTTTTTGAATATTAAATAACCCAATTTCTCGAAAACGGAAACATATACACTTAAAAAATGTCAGTATTCTTTCCCAGCAATCTCGTGCCATGTTAAAGGTGTTATGACAATAAAACAAGCGTCTTATGTTGCACACTTATGTTACCCTTGTGTAACATAAACGGCATAAAATGAAACGATAGTGTCCACGAAATAATTGAACAAACTATCTGCTTATTGCGTTATCTATTCATCTGACGCCATAGATCCCGGAGATATTCGCCAAACCCCGTACTATTTTGGACCGCGCCTTGTCCGAGCCTACGACCGCATAGAACTCATATGAACTCTACACTCTACAGATGTGAGTATGACCGCAAGCATAACATCACCTAATCTGATTCATCCTGTTCAAGCCCTTCTGCTTCGTTAGAAAGTGCAAACTCCGTAGTAGCAATCAGAAATCCAATATACAATGAAACCACTGTTTCATTAGTCTCATCATAATGTATATGCATGTGCATTCTCATGAGATCACGTCAAAGATGCGACGTAGTCGTGAGACGAGCAAAACTTTCGATAGTCTTGGACTTTTAAAAATATTTTATTAATATCCATTTCTACCAATGTAGATTAACTTTAATCTCGGTTTAAGTTACTTTCTATCTTTTTCTAATTCTAAGAATTAGAATTTAATATGACGAAATAATTTGGTTAATGTTAACAAATTTGGTTAACATTAACCAAATATTTTGTCATAATCATTAAACCCTTTAGTTGAAGCTATTTCACCAAGTCTTGGTTATTATAACCAAAACCTTTTTTTAGTGTATATTCCACCAATAGATTTCCTAAAAATCATTTTCATCATGTAATTGGAAAAGTAATAGAATTAATAGAATTGATTGAATTGAAAAGCATAAAACATATAGAAACAAACAATAAAATAGAAACAAAAAATATAGATGAATTTACGTAACACAACGTTACCATACGAAATAATCAGGGGTGCGTTCGGATTCCTCACCCGAGTGTTGAAAATCTATAGTGCACGTAACATATGCTATAGAGTTTTTAGCACCCGGGTGAGGAATCCGGACACAGCCCAGGAAAGAATCTAATTGTCCACAGCAATTTTTTTCAACAAATTTATAGCATAGAAGATAAACAGTTATAATTTTTTTTATTATTCTTTAACGTTTAACTTAGTTTGTTTTGCAATTTTACATTAGGGACGATATATATGATTTAATATCGTAGCTGTATCATAGTTTATCCTAACACTAAATGTATCCTGCTTCAATTGTTGATCCAAATAGTCTTTTACATACATTCTCATCCATCGCAAAATAATATTAAAAGATATTACATAAACATAATAAAAGTGCGAGAGATTGATTACTTTCTGATGTACATAATGCAGATACTGGGTATGGTAAACTCAACAAAACTCAGACTTCATTAAAAATTTATAAATTAAAAATCAAGAGAAAGAGAATTATTCCCGTAAATTAATCTCTACTACAGAAATGTTCTTCAACGACTAGAAATATGCAAATTGTCACTTCGGACCATTACCATAGAAATTTGCATAATTATTAGCAATGCGTTTACCTTGACAATGTCGCGGTCTCGTCACGAAAAGGCAAACAAGATTTATAAAAGTTTGAAAATTTCCAACAAAAATGTCGTTTCCATTAACCAGCTGTACCAGTCTGCAGTTCGCACAACAAGTGATTGGTGCGTGAAATAAACTGCGCGCATGCAGCATTTCACAAACAAAGACAAAGGGTGTTTCTGTCGGTAAATAGTATTACGTGAACATAGATGCTGTAATAGCGACGCATGTGAGTGCACGCATAGAGAGCGCTGAAACTGAAAAGCTTAAATTGAAAAAAGAAAATAATAAAACCCTTGAAGTACTGCCATTAAAACACAATTCATCTTTGAGGGCACGTAATACGTTCTTGATAAATTATTATAATTATTGTAGTATATTATTGCTTCATTTTGTCGTGATTCCATATTTCTTGAAAAAAAGAAGAAAAAGATAAGGAGAGAGAGGAGAAAAAAGAGAAAGAGAAAAAGAGAGAAAAAGAGAGAGAGAGAGAGAGAGAGAGAGAGAGAGAGAGAGAGAGAGAGATAAAGAGAGAAAAAGAGAGAGAGAGAGAAACACGTTTA
The DNA here is from genome assembly GCF_003070985.1 of Temnothorax curvispinosus. Taxonomy (NCBI): domain Eukaryota; kingdom Metazoa; phylum Arthropoda; class Insecta; order Hymenoptera; family Formicidae; genus Temnothorax; species Temnothorax curvispinosus. The sequence goes on along the minus strand of NW_020212192.1, from coordinate 35,295 downwards.
ATTATTTCAGATAATGTCTATAATAAACAGACAAAGTAATTGAATAGTTGTTTTTTCAAAATTATGCATCGTTAAATATTACAAATTAATAATGAAAAGATAAGTTTATGTAACGTTCATTTAAAGATTATCCACGATAATCTCCGAATATTCTCCGGATTCAGAAATCTCGTCGCAAGCAAATGCTGAGAGCGGGTGTTAAGTTTATAAAAGCTGTGAATAAATTGAGAAGCTTAATTCTATCATTTCATATTCAAAAGTATCATTGACGATAGAAAGATTCTAATTGTAAGCAGTGCGTTGGAATACAGAAGTGCATCCGTTAATCAGATATCGTCTGCATTATTATTCATTGTCAAAGTAATACAGAAATTTGACAAGGATCATAATTTACAAAAAATCTTATAGTTCTTACGTGTGAGTAAAAAAATAAATTTTTTCTATTTAAATTTTAAAAAGGACAAGAGAGGTAATTGTATATATTAAATATTTCAATTCCACAAATATAATACTAAATTGAATGTATGTATAACATTATGTAATCTTCTTGTAGTGAATTTGTGTAAATTAATCACGGTTCTCGATCAACAACTCTTAATAAAAATATTAATTATTGGAAACGTTTCAATATCAGCTACAAAATTCTATTATCAAAAATAGGGTATTCCATTTAAAAAACATTGAAGGTGACTCTTATATAAACTTAAAAAGATAGATTTTTTTCGAAAATTGATTTCACCATTATTTGTTCCCCTATACAACTTTTGTTTAAAAACATTTTTTTCTAAAATTAAAAATAAAAATTTTGGCGGATCATTGTTTAAAATTATATATCACATACAATCATCTTTGTAAAGTTAACACTGGCCATTTTCAGAATTTCTATATATTTTTATATACATTCTTATATAGTGTTATAATTATAAATTTATATGTTTAAACTAAAATGTTCTAGAGTTCTCAATACGTATAAAAATACAATATTAGTACAAAAATGTCAATATTCATCTATAAAAACAAAAAATTGTATAGGTATGCATAAAAATTGAATATTTTGTATTTCACCCCTTTCATTCTATGACGAAAAAACAATTACACCGTTCGAATCCACATCAGCAAATCGCGTGTAATTAAAATACATGGCCGCTCTTGTTCATTGCGTTTAAAAACAAATCTGGAGAAAGCTGCTTTATGTATTGCTTTGAAGTGCAAATTTATAACATGGTGGAAGTAGGCAGCGGAGCAGATAAAAGAGGATGTGATGAATGGATCGCGCCAATGTATTTCTAGCAAGGTGCGATATATAGAATAGAAGAGCGAATATTCCATGAAGTACATTGCACCAATTTTTTCCAAAATATTGCATCGCGATAAATATGTGACATGCGCGATTAAGAATATTTGGAAATAAATATTTGAAAAGTTGTGTGTAGACCGACAGTCTTAATGCAACATTACAATTGCATTACACGATACAATTACGCGATTCAGTGCTTGTTCGAAATGTTGTAGATTTATTTTAAAATCTCTGCAACGTTCATAAGTCTTTGTTTCTCATTTGCACTTTATTTTTTATTTTTAGAGTTTACAGTTATATGGCACAAAAATATTATTTCGAGAACTAGGATTACAATAAAATTTGTTTCTCTCTCTTTCACAATATCATGTCTTTCTTTTTATTTAGATTCTATGTCTGCATTTTTTTGAAAAAATCCATAACGTATGGGTAGAGATAAAAATCTAAAAAAAATCATGGAAGCTACTTTCATTTAGTATAAAAACACAAAAAAATTTCGGTTAAATAAAAAATGGTCGAGGAAAATCCTCGGTTGATTTGGCACGGAATGTCCTATATACTATATGTAATTACTATTATTTATTTTAATAATTATAAAAATAAATTTTTAACGACGCACATTTACATATCAATCATATATTATATTATAACAATAATGAACGAATTAAACCATGTCTCATCTAGAAAGTATATTATCTTGACACGATTTAAATGTGACTGCATAATTTTATAATGTCATAAGAAAAGGAAATATTTAAAAAAAATATATAAATAGAAATTGAACAGCTCTACCAAAACTGATGGGGCGCTTTTATTTATATTTATGCAAAAAAAAAAAAAGAAAACACGTATAGTACATGTATTAAGTAAGTATAATAATATTCAGAATAAAGCAAAATAATGTAACGTCTCTTTCTTTTTCTATAAAGTAGAATGTTGAAGTTTTACGGCAATATGATACAAAACACTAAATTTATCGTAATATAGTTCTTCTAGAATTCTCTTGGTATCATAACTTCAGTAATCGGACGCCTTTTAAGTTTAGAATATCATCATGCGACGCCTCGAGTAGTTTCCCAAGCAGAAACTTTACTCATGAGGCGCATATACAGATTTTCTTAAAACTCTCGAAACTTGCCTGTGTATTATAAATTGCCGTTTAAACGGTGTTCCTGCAAGAAATTACTAGATTCAGAACTGCAATTACTTAAAAACTAAACCAGTGGAATATTACATTCTGTAATAACAATATATTCATTGTATTCATCAGTAGAAAAATAAGTGTAATCAAGGGAAAACATATGTATAAGAATTATATAACATTGAGAACTAACAGGAATCGTAAATAATAGTTTTTACCTCTTATATTCTTCAATTTACTACATTTATTTTCTTTTCCAAAACTGCAGTATATCTTTATTATACATATATCAAGATTATACAATCAAGATTATACAATTATAAAGATTTAATTGTTTAAATAGTAAAAGATTTTCTTTATTACCGAACCAAAAATTTCTTTATTTGTATATGTTTGTATATAACATGTAATAGAAAATTAGATTCGTGATAGATAACATAATTGTGCACAGTTAGAGATCTAATATATTATATAATAAATTATATATAATATAATATATAAATATATAATATATAATTAGATATATATAATATATTATATTATATATAAATATATATAATAAATTATAAATAAAACACACATATCGTTATAAAAAAAAGTAACTTTTACTACAATTGAACAGTCATAGCACGACGTTCTCCATCTTTCTAGAGCAATGAGAAAACTTTCCTAACACGATATAATAACCTGGTATAACGCACGTTGCAAACGGACAATGGTGAAAACTTTCTGCTATTAATCCCTTTAGAACACTTGGAACAATCATCTAACAATCTTTCAAAAACTTCTCTCTCTCTTTCTCTCTCTCTCTCTCTCTCTCTCTCTCTCTCTCTCTCTCTCTCTCACTCACTCACTCACTCACTCACTCACTCACTCACTCACTCACTC
>NW_020212192.1:0-31959 GCF_003070985.1 Temnothorax curvispinosus | reverse complement strand
TCACTCACTCACTCACTCACTCACTCACTCACTCACTCACTCACTCAATAGGTACCATCCCAATAATTAAATGTATAGAATGTTACTCATACTTCAGAATAATCGCAAATATCCAAGTACATATTATTCAAGCAAAATATCTAAGTATATTATCAACCTTGCTTGCAAATTACCTGCTGCTTATTACAAATTGTGAACTAGAATATAAAACATATTTATAGTATAAATGCTAAGGTGCAAGTAAAATTAGATATATTGACTAATTTAATTACAGTGCGAAGATCATCTCTAGCAATAAGTCAAATGGGAAGTTAGAGCACTAAACACAATAGTTCAAATCAGTATATTGTTATCATAGTACGATTGCCGCTAATGTAATCACTCACATGTGACATACCTACTCAATTGACCCTATGCTTTAATCAGATTAATATCAACTATTAAGACAAAAAGCAATAGAATAGCCAATGGATAGTTATCGCCATTGGATATATACCTATGTAGATCTCTTCAACAAGAATGATTTACTTATCGACCAAATAAAACGGAAGATTTTTTCATGCATCATTATTTAACCGTCGTAATTGTTTAACACGTCTGTTAAGAACAATACAAAAATTGCCTGCTTTATTTATAAAAATCATCAAATCATGTCCAAATTATTGATACATTTACTTCATAAATTTCAAGTTCCAAAATGTCAAAATCGTATTTTTTTTTCTTTCAAGTGTAATTTTTTTACCAACATCTTAAGTGTCATTGAGCTACAAAAATAGAAAAATTATAAAACTGTAATATTTAGAAGAACAATTTTATTTCACAAATATTACAATTATATACATATATATGCATTATATTTACTATTATATCTCTTTACATTGACTTCTGATCTCGTCTATAACATATTACGATATATTGCATAGAGAATCGATTGCAGTTTGCAAATTACAGTTGCAGATAATGATAATGCCAGAGAATTTAAATAAAATTTTCTTTGTTGTGGAAGACGTGGAAATTTATACATCCATTTGTGTGTCAGGCATTTCGAGACAAAACTTTACATCTCCATACATTGTCCATATTTTCTGAAAATGTTTTATGCACGCGTAATGTAAACGAGCTGACGTCACGATCTCAAGTATAAAACACCTGGAATGCATGTAGGCAACGAGCTCGAGAAGCGGGGAGTAGATGCATTCGTGCAATGCACTCGTGTTTCGTGACTGCGCCTGCGACCGAATCAACGATTTCGCTTAGAGCAAGAGAAATCTACTGTAAAGCGTAACGTGTTCGCGTGTTTTCCAATAATTGTGACGTTTATGGCACAAAGCTGACCTTGATCACGCTTAAACGCTCTCGGAATTGAAAATGCCAAAAATGTTCTTTCACTTCAGTTCTATCAGAGATACGCGTTAACTGCGAACTTGGACCTTGTCTAGGAACAATATAAAGAAAGAAACAAAAAGAATTTTTATAATACACGTGTCCCATTATCTACGAAAGTAAAATAACAATATTTATATGTTACGCATTACATTGTGCTATTAAAAAAAAAAAAATTCCCGATTAAAATTACATATACATTTAAATTTTATTCTTAAAAGAAAATTGAAGTTTTTTTACACACAAAAGTTTAATTGTGTGTGTGTATTTTTTTTACAACTGTTCGTAGAACAATTTCACTTACGCATGTTTCTATTTGCTATTATTAACGAGATTACAAGAAATTGTAAGTTAAGACGGTTTCTTATCGAGTCAAAACGTCAATTACCATGACGCAAAACGACAGGATGATCTCTCAATAAAGCAACCCCTCGACGACGACAACCGGTGTTTCGTCATGCTATGAATTTCAAGAGTAAGACTATAAACAGTCGTTACGGAATCGTATAATGCCCTCTACACAAGTGATTCATTGCCGCTGATTTAGGAGTATTTTACTTCAATTAAATGAATCATTGTAATCTCGAAATAGTCATGGCAACATAACTTTTAAACCATCTTTAAGCGATCTTGAAAATCGCTACGTTGAGTTCAAGTGCTCGCCATTTTGTAAAAAATCGACATTTTTAAAATCGGCTATGATACGCCAAAGATAATAGTATCTATTTTCATTTCCTGTTTTAGATGATTTTTGACGAAACGCCGCTGGGTACCGTTTTGGAACATTTTTTTACGGCACTCCGTAAATGACTCCGGTAAGTACTCCGTAAATTTGCAACATTTTTTAATAAAAAAAATTTTAAACATTCTTAAAAATGTATATTTTTAACTACAAAAAACCCTGACCCGAAAATTCCAATAGTTCCCCCGAAAAAATTCCCGAAAATTACCTTTTTTTTCGTTTCTAGGTGTATATTCCCCCTTAAGATATTAATATGTTTTGTCACTTTATGCTAATACGTAAAAAAACAGAGAAAGAGAGAGAGAGAAAAGCATAGATTAAATTTCTTATCATGGATCAGATAGCACCAGAAATTGCTTATATGACACTCCATATATTTTGCATGGACTTCTATTAAAATGTATAAATAATATAATAAATTATATATATGTTATAAAAGGAACTTTTAACGAAAAGTTTAAATTTACTTGTTATTGACTAAAAAACAATAAATAAAACAATAACGACATCGTCTTGTAATAAAAAAAATAAGATTTATTATGTGATCTGATATGTATATGCATATATACATACATATATGTGTATCTAAAATATGTATATGATATACAAATACGACCACTGCTCAATTAAATTTTAATAATCCATTACAATAACTAAAGATTTTGATATTAACAATAGATACCAATAATACTAATAATCATTATTATTGTAACAATGATATAATAATACTAATTAATAATATTAATATCAATGTCACTATAGTGATTTATGATGTAATAATTATTCAATCTTCTGTTCCATCTACATATCTTATATCAATAGTAATCCTATCCAAATAAGGAAATAAGTAAAATAAAAAAAATATATTATACATAATAAATACCTTGTAATTTTAAAAATCGTGACTTATTTTTAATCTCTGATACAAAATCTGAATAATTGTAGATTTATTCATGTATATTCATAAATACTTGGCTTTTAAATTCATATTTTACAAATATGTTTTAAACAAAACGCTATTTAAAAAAAAATTAAGATTTATTTATATCTATACTTAATCATTCAATCTTTGTTTAAAGCTCGTTTACCAAATTCGTGTTGACAGTACACACAGCGTTACACTTGACAAAATTGTGAACTACAAGACGTGAAAAATAACGCTAAAAAGCTAAATTCTTGTAACTTAGAACGTCATTTTTCATCCTGGTGTAGTGTTTTTATATTTAAAATGTAATTGTCGTAGTGTGTTAAAATATATCAAAGACTTTTTCATTCTGTTATAATTTAATATGTAAAAGCAAATATTTATTTTAATTCGACAGTCGTCAAACAACTTGTTTTCGGCCTTGATTAGGCAAAATTTAATTCGATATATATGTAGATTACTTATTGATAATATACCCAAACAAAAGGGAAATTTTCGATATATTTTACAAATCTATTCTATCGATTGCAAAAGCTATTTTATTGAAAAACATTTTTATTTTAATATACGTTGCAAGAATTTTTATGATACATTTTCTCGCGTCTAACGTCATCAATCCAAATGAACAGGAGCTGAAATATTTATTGGTCCAATAACATTCAAGCTATAATTAATTGTAGTTTGCTTTGACACGTGTCAAATGTTTTTACGAATTTCGATATTTTTTCGTTATACAACGAAATAAATGTTAAACGTAGGTGTGCGTATGCGTGTGCGTGTGCGTGTGTACATATGCAAAGATAACAGATGGTGGAAGCTGAGTGAAAGATGATAGAAGTAAAACGATAGCAGATATAATATATTTAATGTGTTACTTTATTTAAATAATTTAGTTGAATGTCATAGGTAATCAGTCATAAATAAATATTAATTAAATAAATGTATTAATAGCTAGACTCTGTTACAGATTTGAAAGATTATAATTATTCGTCAAATAAAGAAATTTGCAATAAAATCTAATGTTGCAAAGTTCAATCAATAACACGCTCCTCACTCGTACAACCAACATTATATATATATTTTTATATATTACGTAATTTCTATTACGCTTCGGCCACTCTGCACTCGAAAGACATTAAAAAAGAAAAACCTAGGTGAACTATGGGGAACGGTGAGTTACGATAGATAGTTAGCCCGTTAGGTCGTTACGGCGCGGCGCGGCGGGGTTAAATTGAATCGATCGACTTCTGCTGACGAGTGAGCTCGAAGTCACAATGTCGACTTCTTCACTAGAGTATCTTGGCAACTATCCTATCCCCTTTAAAGATCCCCTCATCTGCACCGCCACCCTCCCACACACGTGGTTTCGCACTACGTTTCCACTAAGTTTCGGTCTGATCCGTGAGTATACGTCAGAGAATACTCAGCCTGAAGTCGCCTCACGCATGTGCGTGATAAAAACTTGGTGCAGAGGTCACGGAAGAGGCGTTGTCGTTGCTCGATCTCGCGGGAACATTTCTCATCTGTCGTCATATGTTCCGCGAGTTATTCCTCAGGAAAAGAGAAGAGTCTCACACTCGCGTGCGATGAAGCGCGTTACGGGCAACTAGAATTCTCTCTCTTATCGGATATCCATCACGTGTTATAGACAAAGTTACAGCGGGACAAAAGTTCACCGGGGAGTTTCAGCCGCCGAGTTTAAAAGAGTCAGCCAATGTTACGCCCGTTCGGAAATCGCATTAACTTCCAGCGTGGCTCATGTTGACGAGTCGCGAACAGCTTTTTCTCATTTGGCTGAATAATATTTCAACACAACAAGTTCTAATGATACGGAACAGACTTCTCACTCGAATGAGCTTGAATGGATATTATATTATCCATATACTGTATAGCTTTTCGCATAAAGAGCTATATCTTTCTGTAAATCTCTCTTGCTAGATTTGTCTCTGCTAGCAATGAAAATAACAGTAGCAGTCAAGCAGATATTGTCAATCACAGACAATTCCCGATAAAACTAGAGAGCACCTATGTGACATAAATAAGTTTTATTAATTACCGAGAAAGATACAAATTATACGAGACAAGTTAATTTACATCTCTCTACTTACATACATTAGTTGCAACTTTATCTATAATAATCTTCGCAACAGTTAAATAATACATCTATACAATAGCGCTGTATTACAGCGCACTTTGGAAACAATTCTAACAATCGTTTCAAAGTTAATACGGTCTTGCCATAGAGGGAGGGCGAGTAAATATATAAGCACTAATAATCCTAATGCTGAGTGATCCTTATGTGCGTGATAGCGCACAAGTTAAAATGCTTTTAATGTACACCTTTGAGATATATATGTAGTTTTGGAATCGTCGTGCTTCACTCATCGCGTCAGAATGAAACGTTTGACGTGAGAAGAAGTTTTCGTCGAATATATTGGCCAGAATCGAAAATATTCGCTTTTGATACATGTATACGCGCACAACAAGTTCTCAAGGCAAATACGTAAAAATACAGCATCAACCTCTCGGAGTCCACATTCCTCATCTGTGTCCCCATCGTCGAGTTTTCAAGCTCGCGTACACTTCGCTAAAGGCAACACACAAGAGCTCATACGCGCTGGGGATTCTTATCGGAGATGCATCGTGTGTCACTGCTCAAGTTAGAAGGAAAATCTTGCATATAGCTTTGCAGAGACTTTTCAGTTGAATTTTAAGGAGCCACGCAACTCCCGGTTTTGCGGTGCGGTATATTAGCCTTGCGCTGTCGCTCGACTATCAAGTGGAGAGATCGAATCGATATAGTTGCAAACCAAACTTTCTCAACGTGGTCGGAGACTCTATGCAAGAAAGAATTTTATTTAAAAACTTATTCTAGATCTAGATATATTTCCCTCGTCTTTTACTGAACAATATTCTAATTTAAATTTCTTCTAAATTATATAAATTTTTATCATTTCTGAAATTAATTCTGACAAGAGGTGACTCTTCACACGTACCTACTACGGATTTTAAGTATTATCTAATAAATAAATTGTATAGAACAAGGCAATATATGATAAAGTATTCAAAGTATTAAAAATACTTTCAGAAAAGATCAACTCTGGCAAATATAATCCATCAATTATTTCGTAAATGTATAGATACGCGTACGCGTCTTGCTTTTCATTTGAGAATATGTTAGTACGTCATAAGAGTTGATAATTTAAATGAACAGCAATATTATCTTCACCGTTGTTTGAAATGACACATTTACGTTCGAAACACGTATAGTTTCTGTTTGCTTCGCTGCTCACGTACTCCACACTTCGTGCTACATTGAGACGTATTCTTTAAACCGCCATCAAAGACACGGGACTCGCGTGACGTGATAAAATTTAGGGTGAGAATCTTGCACACGCGGATGTGGCGTTTAAACATATTGAGGTTTGCCGATAACAGCACCGTCAGCTGTTAGATGCGTGAGGCAAGATGATTATATCAACGTCATACCACATTATAATGTATAATACAACGCTATTATACACATGACTGTGATTTAAAGATAAAATCGCAATAATTATAAAATACTAAAGAATTCCGCGGAATGCAATTGACGATTCAAGTTAACGTCAATGTTCTAATTCTAAATAAATACTCGAAAAAATAAAAAATCAATTATAAAGGAAAAGTCCTTTACAGTCCGGATTGAATCTTTGGTAGCCTAATAATAATATTGTGTGAATTTTGTACTTCTTCCAAACTCACCATCAGTAAACGGCGCGCCGATTTTCTGCCGATCTTTAAAACACAGCTCTTTGTTGAAACAGTAAATCCACATACTTAAATGTGATAATCGATTAAAATTTTGATGCTCATAAGCATACTTACTAAATCACTAAAGAATTTATTGCGAAAAATATCATTCTATTCATTCTAGTTCTAGCCATGAGTTCGAACCTGGAGCTCCCTACATTCCGTGACGAGCATCTTAACCAATTCGATCACTGAGATAATAATCGATTAGTAATAGGAAGGACGTCTTTTTCAAGCGATGTATATAAACGATAATAATAAGTGAAACAAGACCGATATGATATACAATCAATTCGAAAGAAAAACGCCAAAAAAAACGAATTATCCCTCCTGGGACAATATTTTTCGCAATAAATTCTTTGTAGTCGATTAATAAAGATACTTATTAGCATCAAAATTTAAATACGATAATCGATTTAAGTATTATATATAGATTTACCTACTGTCTCAACAAAGAGCTGTGTTTTAAAGGTCAACAAAAAATTAACACGCAGTTAGTTTATTTGAGTTTGAAAAAAAAAGTATACAAAATTCACACAATTTACTATTACTATTATTAAGCCAATTATTATTAGTCAGTCCAAATCGTAAATGGCATTTCTTTTCTCTCTAATTAATTGTATATCATATAGGTCCTGTTTCACTTATTATTATTGTTTAAAATAAAAAATATCACAAAAAATTTGCAGCTATTGCTATAGATATACTAAAATTGAGTTATTCTACTATAATTAGACCAATGCGCATATTAAAATAATTATATAACTCAAATAATTAATAAAACCTTAATCATTAATGTGAATAATAAGCGAGATAATTAGTAATTAGAAAAAACAATGTCTCTTAAACTTTTACAAAAAAATATTTATAATTTTTATAATTTTTGAATATTAATTTAAAACAAGAATAACATTAGCATTTACATTTTAAGTCTTAATATTAATTTTTAAACTAAACTAAAAAATAGTTATATTTTATTTATATGTTATGTATTTAAGAATGTTTTTATATTTTAATTTCACGTTGCATTGCGTTAAGTATTGGAAAATTGGAAAAACCGTGTTACATTCCTTTACAATGAATGGAAAAATTAGTGAGTAAAATCTGACTGTGTAGCATATATCTTCCGCCCATACATCTTCATAAGCATCATGCTCTTCTTCATTTATTCTATTGAAATCTATTCTATAAATTTACATTTCAAAAATAGCAAAAAAATATTATTTCTGCACGCATGTAGGTAAATTTAACTTTTTCTATACTTTAAATAAAATTTAAAAATTATGTATTAATTTTACTTTATACTTGATAATTTTTAACTTTACTAGTTAAAGATTCAAAATAAAATCAAATATAAGATTTGTTAATTCCAGAGCACAAAATCTAACACAATTTAACTTGAATGGTCATTTCAATTTTTAACATGTTTAAATAAAATGTATGAAAAATATATGCTTTCTGACCTCTCGTATGCAAAGTTAGTCAAGTACAATCGAATTGGAATAACTTAACAGCATTACATAGTTGAAAAGACTAAAGTTGCTGTAATATAACAACTGGAATGTACTGGCAGAGCAAGTATCGATCAAAGTATGACTCACGTTGTACATAATAAATCGACTGTCGCATTTCCCTTTGCGCAAAGTGTCTTTACCATCACTCACTACGCGTGTGTAACAAAACTTTTGAGCAGATAGTCTAACGGCGAGAAAACAACTGGGTGGAAGTACGGGAAGTATGACACTGAATCGAAACGTTATTACATTAGAAACAGTAATAATGGATAACTTTATCTATTCTATTTCTTTACTAATCCGTGTCCGAGGCCAATGAGATCAAGCCAGCGAGACTACCTACGATCTCAATTCAATTGTATTAAAGTTGTATTAAGGTCATTATATGTCATCGCATTATCAATATTCAAGTAGATTATTCAAGTAGAAATAATGTCTCTGTATTCATTAATTCAAGTTTTAAGTTATATAACATATACATTTACTACATACACAATACCGTTAAACGTACATTAACGCTTAAAAACTCTAGATTTGTAAAAAGATCGAGTAATGATAGGGTCATGTTTTTTATTCCAAACGAGAGTTTTTTAATTACACGCATTTTTAAAGTTTGTCTGATTATAAGTTACACATATTTAAATAGTTGTTTAAAAAATTTGATACATTTATACAATAAATATGTGTGTAAAATAGTAAATAAAATCATAATATATTTATACAAATGTGTAAATATTTGTGTATACTTTCGTGAGTCGCGCTTTTAAAAGGCTGATTTAAAATTATGGAAAAATATTTGCAATGCAACCTTTTGTGACAAAGTATCGTCAAAATATAAGATAAAAAACGTGTTTGTAGTAAGATTTTAATGCAATTCTCTCTCTCCCTCTCTCTCTCTCTCTCTCTCTCTCTTTCTACGTTTCAACTTTTCAAATTTCTTAGAGTACAAAAATATAAACAATTCAGATTCTGCAATTATTTTTTTCTTAATTTAATACTATTCTTTTTAATTCCTTAATTTAACTTATTAATTTAATTTTACTAGTATAGTCGAGAAAAAATGTTCAATTCAGTGAATTAATAAATTTTACATTAGAAAATTGCAAGATTAAAAATTTTAGAGTTAAAATGTTAACGTCTATTGCATTGATAACGAAATTATTCGTAATGCAGACAGTGAGATCTAGTGTCAAATTATTCGCAATCTAAGTGCACTCTTAAAACGTGCTGTCATATCGGCCTACACGTGCAACACGTGTCAAACAGGACAATGGATAGTTCATAACGTTCCAGGTGACTTCCGCGACTTTAAAGCCGTGAGAACTAGCTTGAGAATTTATTGATTGGTTGATTAAAACATGACGATAGTTCAGATATGTAGGGTAAGCCGCACAACTATCGACCTCTTGACAGTTATTCTTTATCTGAGCACCTGACCAGCACAATGTTCCACGTTATAAAATAAGTTTGCAACCACAAGCTCAAGAAAGCGCTAAATATCCAAACTGTCTTTTCTGTGCAAATCATAGTCAAAACATACCACTGCACCGTTCTGTTTACCTCACAAAATATATCAAGCCTCTCTCTCTTAGATTTATCAGCTAAAATTTATTATTTTTATCTTATTGTTAGTGATAATTCTAAGGTTGCAAAAACCTCAGAAACAATTTTGTGTTTTGTTTCTTGTTCTTGTAAATATAAATATATATATATATATATATATATATAGAGAGAGAGAGAGAGAGAGAGAGGGAGGGAGAGAGAGATTCTAAATTATAAGTTTGTGAAATTTAAATCTCATAAATAGCTTCTAATTTACATTTTTATTCCCATATGGTGAAAGAGAACAAAGATAATGACAAAGGTATTGTTTCGGAAGTATACATATAATAATAATACGTTTCGTAACTTCCTTCCAGCAATATTGCTGTTTCGAGAGGCTGCTCTATTATGTAACTATTTTTTCTTTTTTGTAGCTTTATCCATTTCTTTCCAAGCAAACGATTTGTCAAACTGAGAATGAAAACTTAGCTTTGAGAAACGTATGAGATACAGTCTGATTGGTTACCTGCCTTCGGGCGCTAGCACATCTCTGCGCCATATCGTTCCCTCTAATGGATAAGTTACTATATTATATATATTCGTGATCGCTTGTTAATTCATCAAGCTTATACATATATATATATAGATATATATATTTACGTTACTTAAATCATTTGCATCAAAAACGTAAATGTATCACGAGCAAGTTAAAATAATGAGGACCATCAAACGCCAATTAAACCGGATTATCAACAGTTTCGCTGCTTTCAATTTATAATATATAGCTTCCTGTAATTAAATATTTTAATTACAGTTATTATAATTATCATAATATAATTGTTAACATTATGACAACTAGATTATGTCGAAAATAAATAATGCAAACATTAAAAATTACACGTTCATTAGACAGTTAATACATATATGTATATGATATAGGTCATTTAATATCCACAGATTATTCTATATTTAATGATATCGACAACCTCTCTTCTCGCTTCCCGCGGCGTATTTCATTTATATAGATACCAGACATATTAAACATCATTCTATGTATATACAGATCGTGTCAAAGCCATCGAGACATGTATTTCTACAAAGAACTTTAAAGATAAAGATAAAGACAGAGACCATTTCTGATCCTGACATTATACTTATTCAATAAAAATAGAATAATTAAACCTAAAATGTGTGGGTATGTGAAAATGTACATATATAATTGCGCATACAGTTGCAATATAACAATATATAATGTAACACTATCCTCTAAGCATTCATGCATATATTGACAAACATATTTTTATTTATAAATAAATTATATACGTGCATTTTATTTAAGCTTTTTTACCCTAAGCATGTGCAACGCATTAAAATACTTATTTATAAAATACTCATGTACTTGTGTACACGAATAAGCGCAACGTACATGTACAGTTTCGTATCGAAATTTCATACCATCTTAGAAAAACGTGATAGGTTATTCACACCATGGGATCAATTAAGTGTAAATAATATAAACGATAATATACTATCGCGAGTATGTAAAATTACATCATTCGATGAGCACGGGTTTATGCATCAACGAGTTGCTTAATAAACCGTAATAACGATTAACCGATAATCATCAATGTGGTGTTCGTTCCACAATTCTTAAAACAAATCCCACATTGGAAAAGCAACTTCTATGATATATATCAATATATACTTGGAATAAAATATTGATTGCAGAATTATAATTGATGAATAGAGATTGCAGAATTATAATTTAAAGTGCACGATTCTAGATAGTCTCTTTTGTACCCCTTTGCACCTTTCCAGTTTCTAAAATATGCACGTCCTCGGTAAATCGCAGACACGACCCGCGAAAGAATCTTTCTTCAGTTATTTAAAATTCCGCGTGACCACCGTATGCAAATCACTCAGAGTCGGGGTGTCTGAGCTGATATTACCGTCCGGAGGAAGCGGAAAGGCGAAAAAACGGTAAATGTGACTAAAAATTGTGTGTGTGTGTGCGTGCGCGCGCGCGCTTACATAAAAATTTAGATAATATAAAAAAGAGAAAATTAGATTTAAAAATTGCAAAATACATACATTTTAAAATATCATGCAATTATTTCACAGCACCAGTATCTATCAAAATATATATGTATAAGTAGGTATACACTATCTTTTTGATGGCGGTGTTTGATCACTTGATCAAAATTTGAGATCATCGATCAACAACTTCTTATAAATTATATTCATCAGGTCGCTAAACTTATATACAACAAAACACACACACATACACATGCAGATAGTTTCTTGAATGTCAATAAAAAGAAATATTCCAACCAATCCGATATTTGAGAAATCAATATTTTTCCTCTTTTTTATTTTATTTTTTTTTTTAATTAAAAAAATTAGCCTGTATATATATTGCCTTTAAAATTTAAGTCGCCTTTTGATTTAGCACATATCTATAAAAAATGTTACCATTCACAACAATTTTACATATTATTTTTTGCAATGTTGCTAAAGGATTTTTATTAAGAAAATTGTATATCAATGAATTAATGACTAAAATAATCGTAACAAAAATTTTTTCTACATTCAATATGCAAAGATAGAAAAAAAATTATTTGATGAACATCTATTAAAACGATCGGAATATATATATATATAAAGTTAATCTTCCTATTTTATGTCTATTTTGCATCATTGTGCTAATTACTTCGCATAATCGATAGTTTTTGGGACATTCTGTATCATGCGGTATCATGCTGTTTCGACTGGATGTCAGAGGGTTAATGTTATATTCGCGCGAGATACCTAAAGCAAACATATGGCAGACACATAGGTGCGCTCAAAGCTCATTTGATGCAAAAAGATCAACCGTAAATTTTCGGTTGATTTAAACGTCATCGTAAATTATCGCGTATTTCCTTCCTTCGTGATGCAGTATTGCGTGACACGATGTGTGTATTGGCGCGCTACGCTTGAAAATCACATGGATATAAAGCAGAAAAATAACGATAGAATCAACACCTTGTTAATTCTCGTCTTGTTAGACGCACGCTATTTTAAAACTTATGGCAATCTCTATATGAATTGTTATACAATCTATTAGTTGCCTATTAGAGCGGAAAAAACAAAAATTAAATAACATCCTTTAATTTCTTATTTTTTGAATATGCGCGCACACACGGACTCACATTCTACAGTGATTGTGATTGAAAGTACGTTCTGTATATCAATTACTATATATAAAGGTACATTTATATAATTAAAACTTGTAAAACTTGGGGCGCTCTATTCTCTCTATTTGAACGTTAGGCATCCAAAAATCTGCGATCGTCAATTGTGTACTATATGTATGTACATACATTTCGAAACTCCCGCTTGCCGGCCTGTTACGCGAACACGTCGACTATACCCTTTGAGAAATGCTTTCACCCTTAAAGTCCCTTTTTTTAAGGGGAGGAAACAGATTGCTCGGTGCTTACATTAGAGAGTCCTCTAAAAGTTGGCAAAGCTTCATTAAAGTCAGAATTTTCGAGTTGTCTCGACTAAACGTTTCGACGTGCAGTGGTGCCTGATCAGACAAAATTTTAGTTGAAAACCTATCTAAAAAATATACATCAATCTAAACTCAATTTTAACCAAAAATAACGAGCAATTTTAATAAGTAATGGTGAAAAAATTATTGTAAAAAATTGGGTATATTAATACTTCGAGACTCGAGAGTAAAGAAATTTTAATCGAGTTTGGTATAATTTTCTAGATTAGACAATTGAAAATTATGTTCAAAAATTATTGGTAAAATCTGTAAATTTTACAATAAAAATGTGGAATTAATAAAAACTTGACACGACAATATATTATAAAAATAAATTAATTTTCTTTATATTTTTATATACATATAACAATAGTTATTGTGCATAACTTATTTAGAAAAAGGTAGCAAGTTTTTATTCGCAAAGCACCTCTTAAACGCCACTATGTGCCCCCACGCCACGGTGTGACACGCTCGCACGAGACGCGACGTTTTGAGCGCAAGTAGAACGAGATACGTGCAGTCAGCCTGAGGAGAATGAGTAGCCGGAAACGAGAGTAAGTGAGAGAAAGGAATCAATGAGAAAGATATGCCAAATTCTCTCATTCTCTTCTATTATGTCACTATGAAGAATTGAAAGAAAGAATTCGATTTATAATAATATGAAAGTTTAATATTATATTCAATTGTGGACACATTAAAGTGAGATTATTAAGTTGTCATCAAATATAGCAATTATATGTATATAATTGTTTAAGTCGCGCTACATATCAATTAAATATAAATATAACTTGAGATAAGAAAAGCGTTTTTGGATATTATATACGATAAAATATACATATATCTCGCAAGTACCACTTAAGTTGGCCATGGTACCTTCTAGCGATATTTAATACTACTTCAAACAAAGCAAAACTATAATATAGGTATACATTCGTGTATGAAAGATTGCTTCTATAGTTCTTGCGCGAATGTTAAAACGATGTCAGAACGATGACTAGGGGAAACCAGGTTGCCGTAAAAGGAGAACAGAACAAGAAAGTCAAGTTGTCAGACGAATAAGACAGAATAGAAAGTCTGCAGAAACGTAACGAAATAAGGCGCGTTCGTCTAGTAGCATACGAAAACGCGCCATTATAACAGAACGCACAAGAGAACATTATTTGAGAAAATTTGAATTTTCTCCTGGAAATGGATTTTTATAGTTATTTGATTCAACTTATATGTTCACATAAATAATCAGATAAAAACAGATATCATAAGAAATTTTACAGTTGGATTGCTTATTTTATAACTATTATATTTTCTCAAAATATGTTATAATATGTATATGTATATGTGTTTCTCTACAAATTCTAGAAAAAAAAAGAAGTTTTTACAAAATTAAATTTTTATTGTATTATTATAAAACTTTCTCTTAAAAATCAATCAAAAGATTGTATTAGTTATTTAATTATAATTATAATAAATTGAATCATTCAATTGGTAAATATTTTAACAAGCTGTTTATTGTATCGTTTAAAAGAATATATTCTAAAAATAGTTAAAGATAGATAGCTATTTGTGCATATAGATAGCTAAATCTACATATAAAAATATATATACGCACTAATAAAACTATAAGATAGATAAATAGATAGTTAAGTAGGTATAATGTAGATAGATAGATAGACAGATAGATATAACAGAAATATCAACGTATGCACAAATATATATGTATTTCACTGGATTTATATCGTTTTTAATAAAATTATATGTATAAAAGACCATCAGAGAGATCGATTTTAAAGACTAACTTTGAATACTATATCCAAGATTATCCTTTGAAGAAATAAAGTGTTATTTATATACATATATATATAGCATGCGTACGTCTGTGGCGCGTTCTATTAGCGTTGTGAGTATTTTTTCGTTTTCACGTTTTTTGATCGATTCACCAGCACACGTCGCGTGACGAGTCACCAGAAATAACCTGAATTTTTTTGACGTCGACTAGCTCGATTGGATCATCTCTGCCGCCCGTTAGCCAGCTACCATGGCGTGGAAAGCAGAACGAAAAATTGTCGCATAAAAAAAACTCTGCTCCGTTTACAATAGTCGCGTGTTAATAAAGTTGCGGCATGGCGAGAAGATTTAGAAAAATATGCGTACCGCGTTGTCTGTTGGAATTTTAAATTTTACGCGTATTGCGAATACGAATGCTCGCAAAACTTGGCGTTGCATCCGTTTACATTTTACAAAATAGATTCTATAAAGTATATATGTAGGTACAATATAATTAGTAACATTAGTTTTAGTTTTTTTAATAGCTTTAATCATTTATGTTACTATTGACTTTTTAAATGCAAGATTAATACAATATGTAGTCTAAAAGATACATTTTCTCTTTCTTTCTTTAATAAATCAACTTTTAAATCAACGTATAAATCAACTTTTAAAAAGAAGAATTTTTTAACACTAATTAATACATTATTAGGTTGAGAATATTTATATCAACGGAAACTTTAATCACAAGATCCAATAAAAGAAGTTACATTATTTATCGCATTATTATTATTATTATTATTTTGTTATGTTTATTTCAACAAGAATTTTATAAGTTACACGAAAATAGTTTATTATCATACATATTATATATCCATCAATATATAGTTTTTGAATATTATATTACGATTTATCGTTAGCTTTTTCCCAGATGCATCAGACCCGTTTTTAAATATTATAATATGTATACTTCTTTCCGTACACAGAAATCATATAACTATCAGTCGTCCATTATTTTCAAAAATACACACATAAAGAGAGAGAAGAGCAGCAAAGCCATTTACTTTATCATATTGGCACAAAAAATCTGTAATCTGTAAGTACCTTTGGCATAATTACTTTTACATTCATTTTTTATGCTAGAGACATATTCAAAACGAAGAGATTTTATGCACGAGATCTTTTGCTTTTAAAAGAAAAAGAGCTTCTTTTCGCTCTCCTAGCGTGCTCTCCCACCGTCTACGAGTCGGAAGCTCGAACTTTTCGCGGGTGTAATTAACCGCGATATAGTGTAATTAAAATTACGAAATGCGTAAAGAAACCAGCTTAAAAGACGCGACTATGTGCAAAAGGATATAATTAAGCAAATACTGTTTTTCAAAATATCCGTTATGACCTGCTTAATTATCCGTTACATTCTGCGTTGCATACAGCGTGTATGTAAAGAGCCCAGGCAACAAAGCGACGAGGCAACGAGCTTTCATTTGGCAGCACCCAAATAATTAACCAAGTACAGTAATGGTAAAAGCTTTGTCATCTGCTTTAGAATTTCATATTTGCGAGGAAAACAAAATAACGACAATCGTAATTAGTAAAATGCTATTATCTTTGCTAAAAAAAATATACTACTTATTGTTAGTAAACTATGGCGTTGATCATATAACAGAAATTATATATAGACATATGTCTCGCAACAATTAACATTTAATTGATCCAGAAAATATCTATTTTTCTGGGAAAAATTCAACAAAAATTTAACATATTGGGTCATACAGTTTCTACATAAAGTTTCTTAAACAAAATATGCGAGTAAAAATAAATACATAAGTCAAAATAAAATAAAGATGGGAACTTCTCACTCGACATAGATATCAAAATAATTTTACAATATAAAATTTGTCAAATAATCTGTACGTCTAAATAATCGTCTAATAATCAATTAATTCTGTATTTCCCTCTCTCTCTCCCTCACACACACACACACACACACACACACAAATCAACTAACAATAATACAAACACATAACAAAACTTTTCAACTTTCCTGTACTTAATTTCAAGTTTGTTTCGGGTGGAAAATGTATGCGCGGAGGCAGTGTATAAATTAGGAATTTGCACATTGCTTTATTTCGCTCATGAAGCTTTCTCTATGAGGAACCCAAACCAATAAATACTAATATTGCTTCCTCATAGACCGAAATAAAACAATGTGCAAATTCCTAATTTTTATATTTTATTTCTTTCATAAACGTATAAATGTTTATCTAGAAAACTAAAATATATAAAATATTTATTTTAAAACTTTTATAACATGAAAGAAATTAAGATATTAAAATAAAAAAATTTTGCCATGTTTTTAAAATTCGCGATATCAAAGCAAGATTACCCACATTTACCGACAAGAAAAAATTTGTCAGCAAAAGCGAATAATTAAACATCGCCACTCTGCTTGATATCTTTACTTTCTTTACCTTAAATTGTCCTAGGACGCAAGCAAGTAAAGAAGATCCCCAGTTTCGTTCATGCCCCGACGCGATGCTTATAATTATAGTCTGATAATTGCGTGATAATTATAGTCTACACAAAACTCGGATTAGATGTGTGGGCGAAAAGTGCTAATATACTAACTTTGACTTACAAGCAATATATTAAATTGGTCGTAAAGTACTCTTCACGTAAAATGAGGAGGGAAAGAGCCGACACTCCAGTAATTATACTGATTTGAATGCATCGATTGTGTCATAAAGAAAAAAGAAAAGAAAGGAGAGAAAAATTATGTACTTTTTAATGCCTATATTATGCGCGATGAATGATTAAAAACTAGTAAATTTTCCGAAAAAGAGAACGTCCGCGTCGTTAATTGCCAGCAAAGTCTAATCTATTAATTATTTTTGTATATTTTAATATTCACAAAAGGTTGTACCTCACCGATTTTATCACCACTTAAATATGTTGTAGGGAAGGTTTTTCTAAGTAATTCGACGCAAGAAAAAAGTGGGGGACAATATTAGTTTAGATAGAAGATACAACAAATTAAAGTTTGACATTAAAGTTTGTATATGCTGTAATAATATGTTATTTTTTTCAGTACCAAGGGAAGTAATTTGCTGACATGTGTGTAGACAGTACATATGTGAGCGGGGAAGGGGCTACCACAAGCAGAGGTGGGTGGGGGTGGACCTCGGTTCGCGTGAAAAGTCATAGATATTTGGTCAACAATCGAATTGACCGACTTATTATTACCGTTAACGAGACTGAGAAATTCGTGTAGTTGCATGGTGAACTCTTCTATAAACGAATTGTGCAAAATCGATCAATTCAATCGTTGACAAAATACCCATGACTTTCCACACGAACCGAAGTCCACCTCTACCCACCCCTGCTTGCGGAGGAGAAGCGGTAGCCCTTCCCCCGCCTACCTGTGTACTGTCTATACACACATATCAGCAAATTACTTCTCTTATTAGAACTAATGTGACTTTATAATACCTAAAAAAAGTATTAAAATTTTGAAACTTTAATTTGCAATTTTTTCTGAACTAATGCCGTCCTCCACTTGCATAATATCCCTCGCATTGTAATCTGTAATGTGATATGCGATTTGATACGTTGGAATGGAAGAGATACAAATTTACGACAATCCATTTTTTATGAATTTTTTTGAGCACGTACAAACATAAAAAATCTATGTCCTGCACTATCTATCATGTAATATTCATTATGTTTTATTAAAATATATATAAATGTAATTTATTAGCTATATGTGCATGTTCTTACTATCTTTAAAAAAATCATAAAAACAAGAAAGACTTGTTCAAAATAGATGTCTTATATTTTTAGATCAATAAATTTTTTTGAAATACATAACTATATGTAATCATTTATAAATATAACGTAATTCTGACATTAAAAATAATTATAAATATATTTTTATTCGTTTGTAAATACTCTGAATACTCTACATTTCATTATTTTTATCTCATATATCGCTGCTGTGTTTCTTCAAGAGATTTGAGTTCATCAAAAGATCATGAATTTCGGTAATGCAATAAACGGAAATAAAAAATGGCACAACGATGGCGATTTAACGCGCCCCCAAACTCTTGCGTTTAAAAAATTAAAAATACCGCGTTAGTGCAGCTGTCGCTATCCGAATATCGTTAATCAATTAACCCGACCTTAACCCAATGATGAAACGCATTCTGAGCCTCTTTCCCGTTATCTAGGCTTTAAAGTGGAACGTCCGTTGTCAAGCGAAAATATCCAATAAAGAATGGATCGTACAAAGTGTCCGTTTACGTGTGCATACATATAGGTGTTTGTTGAGTGTGGCAACAATTTGACTATATCGAGCTCGGCATTATTGAATAGCGATCGTTACTGCGTAGACGTAATGGTCTCTTGAATTGAAATCACAACGTATTGCAATTTGATAAAATATACATTTACTTAAATTTCCTGTTCTTTCCAGCTCAATAATGTCGGATATATTGATTACAAAACAATATAAATTTTGTTATTATGTTATAGAATATTCGTTAATAAACGTACTTGATAAATGCAACAGTGCTCCTTCAAAAACTGAAAAAAGTGAGTAAGTTTCGTTACAGAAATAGCGCGAGACCTCAATAGGTTTTTAGTTGCCACTCGGAAAAAAATAACACTTCTTTCACGTATTTTTGCACAGATTCGTTCCTCTTTCGGTACATTATGCAAAATATTTTGTCGCAAGAACCTAACTAGCACATTTTATCCATCGACAGGCGAAAATATGAAACTTGATCCGAATATAAATGCTATTTTACATGTGAGCAATAAAGCACAGCGCACACATAAATCTATGGAAACCATATATCGCGTAATACGTATAAATGTCAGTGTGCTTAAGTACACACATTGCTTAAGGCCAAAGTATAACTATATAAGTCTTAAGTGCCAAGTAGCGTGTAAACCGCGGCGTGAGAGGTTTCGAGTGAAAGCAGCCCAATTTTGATTAACAAGAATTATATCTTGATGCAACGGATGTCGAGTTATGTTGACGGACATAATTATGGAATTAATATGTAATTTCATCATGAATTACAGATCCGGGTTGTCAGTTTCTTCGATATACAATAACTGTAATAACATTTCGCTATTTCTCATGAGGTTGATATACTATATATATGTATATACAATATTCGTGTATGCATACATAATGATACTTGACACTTGTCATTTCACGTTATCAAATCGTACAGAAAACATGACGATATCAGATAACCGAGATGTATGTTGTTAATCGTCAGAATAAAAGAGGAATACGAAATATACTATAGCAATATTTTATATTATGCCAATAACATTTATCCATATGATAATAAAATAAATAAAAAATGTCACTTCATGCGACATCAGCAGAGGTGTAGGGATTTTGATGCAAGTCTCTAGAAATTATCATTGAAATTCAATATATCTTGTTATACAACTTGTATATATATTTTAATATGTAGTGGATTTTTCGACAAAACCTTTGAAGTAAATCTTATGATAGACAAATTTTTATATAAAAACCATCATTTGTCTCAACAACATTTGTCTCTTTGACATATTAAACACCATGATAATTATCAGATCAAAACTTTATTGAAACAAAATCCGCTTAAAATTAATTAAAGAATAGAATATTGTTATATTCATTTATATAAGTTCTCGAAGCTAAATTTACTTAAATCCTTCAATTTTTTCCTTGTAATTCAAAATTAAAATATATTTATTACTTTTTCCAATTACTAACTGAAGTTATTTTTTTTTAAGTGAGAAATTATCTTTTACATCAATTAGATTGATATGAATTTTTACACTTAATTATTAAGCAGATAATTATTGTTCTATAATCTATAATCTTGTTAAATTAAATATCACTTAAAACCAAAAATCCAAAAAACTTAAAACCTAATTATAAAACTAAATGTGTGTGTGTGTGTATCATTTTAACAAAAATTATTTTATTATTTTAAATAAAATATTTTATTTGCCCCTGCCACAGAAATATTAATAATTTCAAGAAATTTAAAAGTTAAACTAGATGTCGATAAACGAACCAGCGTACCTAAAGTAACATAATTGTGACAATGTTTCATAAAGCACCGCGAAAAACAGATTTTAATATACATAGGGTGCATTCGGGGAGACGCTATTAACACTATAAACGCAAACGCTATGAACTTTGTTCGAGGAGCCAATAGCGCGACAACGATAGCAAGCTCCCCGAACGCAGTTTAAGCGCCAATAGTATTTCGTGCCTCACCTCAAAAATAATAGCGAAAATAGCGCGAGTGATGACGTCACGCTGCCTTTACAGTGACGTCATCATCGTATATCACAGCGCCACAAAGCGTCTCCTCGAACAGTTTTGGACGATAATTGTGCTAATAGCGTGCTCCTCGAATGCACTCATAATAGTACCAATCGTTCTCCGTTTCCCTCCCCCCCCCTCTCTCTCTCTCTCTCTCTCTCTCTCTCTCACCCTTCTTCTTCTTTCTCTCGAATATCTTTAATTAAACTTTTTATGTCGGTGTACGCGATTGAGCTCTGATCTCAGCAAAAATTACACTCCTCAACAAACGTATTCTATCCTCGATTTGTCGTTACTAGAAACCTGTTTCCGATATCAGGTAATACGTGTGAAATTCAATCCAATTTCAGCAATAGCTCCGACGCTTTATCCTTGTTTCGCTCGCGCTATTTAATCTATTTTATTTATCTGTTTTTAATAATTTAAAAATTATCGCCATTCAGGTGTACGGTAATTAATTCCAACGACACATAGAATCTCGATACCTCTCTTCCTCGATATCTCTCTTTCACGTTCTTTTCCTCTATTTCTCTCTCTAGAGAATAAATAAAAGAAGACAGAATTGCGCGTGGTGTGGTGGCTCGCTGTCAATACCAAAGTTTGATTAACCGATTTAGCGAAGGAAGCTTCGTTATATTTTGAATTAAACTCCGCACGCACTGAACGTGTGTACGTGTGTACGCGGTTTCTACAGACAATACCGATTTATCACCGCAGCACGGCATTTGCATGCTAGATAGATGCGCCAGAAACAGAGAATGCCTGGATAATCAAACATAAGATAACGATCCTACGTAGGAAGCAATACGGTCATTAAATCGACAGTAACTCTCGCGTGTCGAGAATAAAGATAGTGGTGTATAAATGTTCGATTGGATTGCTACAATACCGCTTATGCGATGACATAAGAAACAAATAAAAAAAAAGCACGCACTCTCCACTTTTATTAATCTTTCTGACATAAATTTTTATATTTATTCAATTCGTGACTCGCGCCTATTGTTTATTCCAATCAATAAGCCAAGTCTTTATCAAATCTTTTTCCGCAGTTATTAAAACTTAATAACTAGCATACTTGAATGTCAATATGAGACGAGTATACGTTCCCATGAGAATGACGAGCTCGTACTTTCAAGTTAACAATATAAGTGAACATCATCAACATATAGACAGAGCGTCGTGCATTATACAAAATTAAAGATAACATATATCAATAATCCTCTCATCAAGGAGATACATCCGAGTTAGACTGGAGGCGCAACGTACATGCCGTTTCACTATTGGTCATTTAATCGATATACGGCAAAACTACATACTGATTGGTCGCGACGTAAACAGGTCTTTATCATTACGTAGCCCTATCTGGAGTAACCCATGGGTTACGTAATGATAAAGACCTGTTTACGTCGCGACCAATCAGTATGTAGTTCTGCCGTATATCGACAGTTTGATTATTTATATCATTGAAAAAAAAAAGAACGGCGCATGCTTCTAATCGTAAGTGTCAGGACTTTACCGATAACCCTGTTTACTATACCATAGACGTAGACGATTACTACTGCAAAATAGCCACATTTTATTAAATCCTGCAATCCCTACATTTTATTCGCTTTTCTGTCTATTTAACAATTAGAAGATTGTCGCGAGAAACACGCGCGCACAAAACATAAAGTAGATGTGAATAATCGCGAAATAATTAAATCGTGAGCGTATTTTAATAAGGTAATGAATAAAACAGTTAGCTAACTATAACGTGAGATGCAATTAACGGAGATTGCTAAGATTGAAAGCGTTTATATAATATCAATATTTATAAATTAATGTCTGTTATAAACGCCCGATCGACAATGTAATAATTCAATGTACAGCTCCATATTGAATTTTAATGATAAACTGATGCGCGCTTTGCTGAGAGAAAAAGTTTCAAAACTTTTTTTTTTAATTTAAATAAATTTTATGTTTCTAAAAATAAAAAAATAAACAATCAACCTTCTGTTCGTCAAAGAATTAAATATGTCAAATGTGTCGATAAAAATTGGGTAATTTGGTAACAATTATATAACATAGTGTAGCCTGCGCACGTATTTAATTTTACATATTTGCTGAGAATGCCTAAAGATGCCATAGATTGAGAAGTGACGTGAAAAGACAAGTGGTATAAAAAAAAAATATATATATATATATATACATATATATAATAAAAGGATATATATAGAAGCTCCAAAAGAGCTATCATGTGTAAATCTCTCTATTTCTCCACATCGTGTAAACTGAGTTATAGCGAACTGCAGTGCGCTATTGACGTCTCATCCATATACTGAAATAATCGTAACCGGGAAAGAGACTGCTTGACCCAGTCCGTAGGCACTCCGTAGCCCGAAGAACGCGGCTCCGCGATCAGAGAAAACACATATTCTCATTCACAAACCAGCAGCCGGCCATCCAGCTTGGCTTAACCGCACAGCCGGCCGTAGCCGTAAACAGCGTCGGCGGTAATTCCCTCGTAAAACAACACTCGCACATGTCGCACCGGCAGTATCCCTACCTTCATTCTCGTTATTTCCAATCAGGATCTCGGTGTCTTTGAAATCCGCCTCCCTGACCAAGTCCAATGGATCCTTAGGCAAGAAGACCCCGTCGATGGTGGGCGCCGACGGAAAGCCGAGAATACCCCAGTAACTGTTCCACTGTTGCACAGAGAGAGTTTTCGCGTCGACCGACCTCATGCAAGCCATAACTCGTGCCGGGTTCTCTTGCAGCATCGTCGAATTGCATCCGCAATCGTCCACCAGCACCCGAGCTACCTCGTTCGCCTTCTCGCCGGTCATGTAACTCCACGGGGCGTTTAGGGTGCCGCTCTGGAGAATACCCCGGCGCACTAGGCCTTGCGTGACCGGCGAGATAAGATGCAGGGATACCGAGCTACCACCCGCAGATTCGCCGAAGATCGTGATCAAGTCGGGATCGCCGCCAAAGACGCGCGCGTTCTCGCGGAGCCACCTGAGAGCCAGGGCCTGGTCCCAGAGGCCCATGTTGCCCGGCGCCTCCTCGCTATTCATAAAGTGTTGATTGAGGTACAGAAAACCGAAGGCGCCAACCCGGTACTGTATCGAAGCGATGATCGCGTTACCGGCCGCCGCCATAATGTCGGCGTCGTAGACGTCCAGGGTGGCGGTACCGCTCATGAAGCCACCGCCGTAAACCCACACCAATATCGCCATGCCGTTGTTACCGACGTTATCCGGCGACTCCTTGTGACGTAGACGTAGCTTTTGCGGCACCCAGATATTGAGGTAGAGACAGTCCTCGGAGATGTTGGTGTTCGGATTCCACATTTCTTCACCCTCGAAGCCGGGAAAGTACTCGTAGCGCTCCTGGTAGCAACTGTTGGGCAAGGTGGTAGCGTTCAGGATCCCGTGCCAGGGCTCGATCGGCAGAGGCTTGCGAAATCGCAGAGGCCCGACTGGAGGCTTCGCGAACGGCACTCCGTAAAACACGTGAACCTCACGATCGAGCACCGTGCGGGAGAAACCGCGCATCAGCCCGCTGGTAGTCTCCACGACTAAGGAATCGTGACTACCGCCGTCGTGACCACCACCGTCGTGACCACCGTCGTGACCACCGTCGTGATCACTGTCCTGGCTACCGGCACCGTTCGCTCGCGTGATGCACGCGCTGTGCAGGCTCAAGCCTAGCAGCAACAGCAGCAACGAGGACGGACAGTTCATCCAAGAACTCATGATCAGACCGGATATCCTAGCCGCGCTCGGATAAGAATAAGCAAGTTTCGCTCGAAATTTTACTAATCGGCCAAGTTCGACGTCTTTGAGTGTCTCTCTTCGAAAACCCTCGGTGTCTTTTGAACAATATGGAAAGATATAGATAGACGCTGTGTGACGCTCGATTATTTATCCATCGGTACTCGGTATGCGGTATGCGGTATGCGGTACCCCTGCGAGCGTCTTTACGCAAAAATAAGCTCGTTGAGTTTTCACTCGACACGCATCGGCTTCGTCAGATTTCCAGGAAAGAGACAGAGAGTGAGAGAGAGAGAGAAAGAAGGTGAGTGAGTGAGTGATGCTTCAGGCGAATTGTCTCTCGCGACGTCTTCTCGTCCTTGTCGTCTTCGTCTTCGTTGTCACCGTCTGGGAAGGAGTTTCCTCTTATGCATACGGTGCATCAGGAAGATCGCGATATCGGGCGGAGGAGAGTGATTCTTTGGCGAAGAGTAAGGCGATTTTGAGGGATAGAGTTTCCTTAGGAATCGTCGATCTTGTTCAAGCTGCACTCAGTGCACTTTGCGTGTTGCTTTTTAGCGGAGAAAAACTTTGCCACTCCATAAAAAGGCCACTCACTATGTTTTTACCACTCTATGCTTCTATATCTGATATCGATTTTTGAAAAAGGAAAAACGATAACCTTTGCAATCCGCTAATATCGCGAATATTCGTATCTATTGAATTGCTCAATTTGCCTAAAGACTGAGATTAAAATGCATTGTGCATTAAGCTAAATTTTAAAATAATAAATAATAATTCGCAATTGTGCCATTGATTACGCGACTAACTTTTAGTTTTCGCACAATAATTCCAAACTCAAAATAGTAGAGATGAAAATATATGTTACTTATTCTTCATGTAGTTACTGTATCGTAATTTTTTGTAATATTTAAATATACATGTATATTTAATTTTTATACATATATATATGTATATTGTTATGGAGAAGCAAAAATATGACGAATCTTTTAATCACAAGTCGTTAGAGAACTACAGCTTGTATAAAGAACTTTATTTTTCCAAAATGCTCTACTCTTCTAAGAAAAAAATCATCTTTTAAACAATAACGCTAGTCATTTGGATTAATAGATTAATTTGGTCAAAAGTTAATTTACATCAACTTGCCCGAAAGATCGACATGATCATTTATAAGGATACTAAAACAACAGATCTCTGTCCAGTTGCTTAAAATATCAATGTCGAAATCGAAATACTTTGTAGAGACATGGGTCATACTTTAAATTCCATGGTGCAATGTCAATATATGACATTGGATATTCCCTTTTGCTACAAAACTTTTATAGGTCATTGAATAATAATACCCACGTAAAAGATTTAGAATTGTCATAAAGCGTTTCCCATGGGTAGCATATCTGCCAAGAGAGAGAGACTCAACAAGTTAGCGAGTGGAAAGCCGGCATTTGCACGAGGGGACGGTACGTTCTCTTTTTCAATTCTCTAAGCCTATTTAATAAAAAGGAAAAGGAAATGAGATATATATATATATACACACTTTGTCAAATAAATCAATTCCCTACACGAAGACTCAAAGTGTTTGATGAGAAATAGCCTGATGCAACAATAAGAATAAATAATTTATAGAACGCCAATCTTTAAAATAAAATCACATCGAAAACCATTATCACGCAAAAACTAAGATTATTCCTTGTATATTCCTTTATGTGTTCATTGTTTACGTGTACGTTATAACCACTTTTTACGAAGAGAAAATAGTTATTGTCACATATAACATTATAACATATAATATAAAATTATTTTTGCAACTAAATACGTATTATTATCACATATAATAATAAATTATATTACTTGCTACAATAAAACAGTGATTATTATCGTGATGCAAATAATTATCTGCATGCGATTAAGTTTCTAGTTTTACCAAAGGCACGTAATCTTTATTTGATTCTCTTTCTGTTTTCAGAGGGTCTAAAACGAGGACTAAAACGAGACGAAAAGTTTATTAGACTACTAAAATTAAATTAACAATTATGAAAGCGTAGCATATGCGTTATCAATCGATAAGGGTGTAAATGATGCTTCGCATGGATAATCGCATTCCTATACAACTTCAGTTTTCCGATTATCGCATTACATGGCCGTTTGCGACACATGATAATAATTTCGTATTTCGCGAATCAGTTTCTACTTCCGACTATAGTATCCGCTGTAAACCGCAACGCCGGAATACCGCACGGTGTCGATTGCAATAATGCAGTCCACCACGAATCATCATTAAAGCTTCATGAACCAAAGATAGAATCCCGCGACGGCATATGCATACTATTAAACCGCTAATTGTAAGTATAACCACCACGCGCTGTATAATTTAAAACTCGATCAACGTGCGTATCCACAATTACAACCAACAAATTTCTTTAAGATTGGCTAAAAATCTCGTCGACACAAGAACGCAAGAAGGAATCTGTATAGAATCTTGTCCTTTGAAAGAATTACTTTATTATAGATCTTGAAATACTATCTACTTTCAAAAGCAAAATACGTGATAAATAGATTTCATTTCTTAAGAGCACTTTAGTATATATTCAATGACTTTAGACTTCAATGTTCAATCACTGTGTTGATAACAGAATTCATATAAAATCTACCATGCAGAACTTGATCTTTTGTCATTTAGTTAATTTCATTTCCATGATGTAAAATATGTACGTGTTCCTTTTGCGAAAAAAATTTTTTTAGAATCTATTTTCGAGCTGTTGTTTTCTTCGGCTATATATATGTATAGAATTACATTAGCATTGTAAAATTTCTTATGCTTTTCTTGAAAAAAGATCACATCAATTTTTTATGAATTATACAAAAGAAAACGCAGAACAATGTGAGGAATCGCGATTACGAGAGAGAAAGAAAAGAGAATCTTAAAATTAAAATTCGGTATTTTAAAATACAACTAAAGAATATTCCAACGCATATTCTTCATATCACAAGGAAGCGAACAGTTTTTCCAGACGTAAAGACACGTTCTCCGTCTTGAATAATGGATCACTATACTACTTTGTAAAGAGCGAACTTCGTAGCTTCTTTGCACTAAATTGCAAGTGTAACGGCAAACAATTCCTCCGAGATACATTCTCTCAAATGATCTCTAACCGGATCAGCTAAAATAATTCTGGCGCTACTTTTGGGGGTGAGGTAGGGTGGGATAGGATAGAGCGGGAGGGGGAACGGGGAGGAGCGGGGAGAAGTGAGGAGGAGGAACCGCCATTGCCCCTTTTCCCCATAAAGTCACGCCAACAGCGACAAGCTATTCCTCATCAAAACCACGAGCTCTCAAACGGCCAATTTCCACCCTCTAACCCGATCTTCCCCGTCACGATCTTTCTTCCCTTTTTTCTCCATTTCCTCCTTCCTTCCCTCTTCTCTTGCTTTCTAAACTCACCCTACTTTCCCTCCCATACACACTCCCGTGCACAATATACACGCACGCGCGCAGGATATAGAGCTTCACCTCTCAAAATCGCTTCCGCTTACTCGTCCCTCTTTTCACCCCCCTCCCCCTAAAGTTTATCGTTTTCAGAAGCGACTTGGCGTCACTCCTCACGACGTGTTTTCCTATTCTCTCTTTACTTGCCGATGACGATCGCTAGAAATTACGATTTCGACTTTACGAAATTATTCCGGCGGGCTTTCACGAAGAGCGCACCACGTACTATGTAGGAACAATATCACGCGGCAGCCGGCATGCCGCGTTGCACGGGGTCGACTGATCGAGGAGGCAGAAGTGGAGGTGGTGCTGATGGTGCTGGCGGTGGTGGCGGTGGTGGCGGCGGTGGCGCCGGTGCTGGTGGTGCTGGCGGCGGTGGTGGTGGTGGTGGTGGTGATGGTGGCGCACGCCTCGCGCATAAGCCCGCGCGCTCATACCTACAAGCGACCCAATCTTCAAACGTTGTCCTTGCTTCCTCCCTCTCTCTCTCTCTCCCCCTATCTCCTCATCCTCTCGATCTTTCTCTCTACAATTCTCTCTCTCTCTCTCTCTCTCTCGTGGTTTCGTTCGTCCACACGCCCACGTCGTTCCATCTACAACGCATGGCGGTATCTCTCTACCCAGCTTTATCCCTTGGTCCTTAATCACCCGAGCGCACGGGCAAGCCTGGGAATCCGCCGAAGAAACCGTCATTTCTTTCTGTTTCGATAAGCAGCATAGACGTGCTCCGCGCCAGTCGGTTCCTTCTGCTAAATGACTAGATCGTAGACCGAGACGGAGCAGCTCCAGTTAACTGTTGCCGAGGGAACGTTCGCGCGAAAGTGTGTTTCGTGCACCAGCAGCACCACCCGCTCTGCGACACGTGATACGCCACTAAAGGTTTCGTGTCTCGCCGCTGTGATCCGATTCTCGAGATGCAAGTCTCCAATGTTAACAATGTGATCCGCGATTATTTTGCAAATTGATTTGTTTCTTTTTGCTCAAGTAATCCAACGGAATACGTGAAACTGCCGGTACTATTACCCACATGATTATAAAATCATACAATGCTCCAATAACGACGTTAATATTCCAAATTATTATTTCCTAACGATTTTCTAATAACTAGACGGATAATATTTCATAATATTTTCATATTTTTATAAATTATAAATAAATATACTTCTTTTTATTTCACAAAATAAAATGTTATTAGAAAAGACAGCCTGAGTTGACAGTCTGTGTAACAAAGGAACACACGTTCTAATTGCCTGTTTGCACAAGTATCGCTTATAATTATTAATCAAGTGTCTCGAATCGAATTGTTGAATTTAATGTTTTAAGCTGCTTAATTTTCACACGCTTGATTTTTCTATAATAGGAATTAATTTAGTCTTTAATTTGCATAAAAAGATAGAAATAAAAATACTGATTTTGTACGTGTCGATATGCACGTTATCATCGTAATGTTTATCGCTTTAAATGTACATATAATTTTTGTTACTTAAAGAATAAAAATATATTCTTAAAACAAGGCTAAAAAAACATGCAAAGTTTAGCGTTATTCGCCTTTTTCGTTTCCCTAAAAAAGAATCATGAAAAATACCTTTTTTACGATTTTTTAAACCAGAATACTCTCTTAAAGAAAAAGAGAGGAACAATACAATGTTCATAACTCAAAGCATAATTATGACAATATAAATAATCATTAAAGTCACACATGTCGCAAAATATTACCCATCCTGTATGACTACCTTAAAACAATTTATGATCAATGGAAGAAAGATATCTATTCTAAAAACATTTAAATAAGTATGTTTTTAACATAAAAAATATAATTACTTTTATGTAAAAATCTCTTATAAAATACTTTTATACGATAAATTATGCTATAAGACAAAACTATAATAAATTTGTAGATACTTGTTTCTGTTAAAATTATCAAAAATTTAAATTCATGAATGCAATCTTTTCTATCTAACGATAAAAATTTTCGCTGATTGAATCTTACTCATTGTCAATCGAAAATAGAATATTTTCAATTGCACGTAAAAAAGAACGATGTTGTGATTGTCGCATATAAAGACCATAATATCGGTAAAAGACTAAAACGAAATTCCGGGTAATCCCTTTCCAGATAATTGCTTCTTCTTGCTACCCTCGCGGTTGTAATCTCCGGGTAATAATTAAGTTATTTAAGGTTTACGGTGAATTACTGCAACCGGAAACGACAAATCCTACAAGTATCGAGAGAATATCTTTTAAAATGGTAAACGAAGTAAAGTTATAAAATAGTTTCAAGATATAATCGTAATTGGTTCATACAATTTTCACTATACAGGTATCAGATCCAAATCGATACCCAAATCAATTTAATCTTTAACAATTTGTTTATTATATTATAAAAAACATAAGCTACAAATGGAATTTATCGATTCCGTCAAAACTGTAAATGCTACTAACTCGAAATAAAAATATTTTTGCGAAATATTTCTCGATAGCGCAAGTACTCGCAAGTAATTTTCTCATAGCATTTCATTACAACAAGAATACTATTCGAAAAATATTCGAAAAATATTTTATTATCTCATTTTACTCCATAAAGCACCATCTCTTTAAAAATCTATTTTTATTCTTTCTCTAAAAATATAACTAATTTGATGTAAAAGGATAATTTAATGATAGAGATACGTAGAACGCTACTTTATGTTCGTAGATGGTTTATGTTTTCTTCACGAGATCACGCGAAGAATGTGAAATGTGATCAGTGCGAAATGCAATGAAAATGCCAAAACGATCGATATTGATACTAGTATATATGATGTTGATTCAAATTCCAATGCTACAGAAACACGAGAATGGTTTTTACATTTATTCGTGACAATGGAGATGCAACAATTAAAAAGTAGATATCAAATATCTGTTAGGCACAATAAAAAGATATTATGAGTCACAACAGGCTAAGAAAGTATTCGAAAATTTTATGTTTGTAGCACACATATAAAAACTTTTTGTGTCTATTAATGAATCTTTATTCTTGAATTTTTAACTTATAATGAGAGATATAGCAGTAGAAGCTATATGTAACATTTAAAGCGATAAACATAACGATGATAACGTGCATATCGACACGTACAAAATCAATATTTTTATTTTTATCTTTTCTGTTATATCCTGGTCACTAGAAAGTGTAAATGATGGACGGTG
>NW_020212191.1:0-1662 GCF_003070985.1 Temnothorax curvispinosus | reverse complement strand
GCGTGGGTATGTGTGTGTAGGTATGTCTGTGTGAGCGTGTGCGTGTGCGTCTGAGTGCGTGCGTGCGTGCGTGCGTGCGCGCGTGTGCGTGGGTATGTGTGTGTGGGTATGCTGTATGAGCGTGTGCGTGTGCGTGTGAGTGCGTGTGTGTGTGTGCGCGCGTGTGCGTGGGTATGTGTGTGTGGGTATGTCTGTATGAGTGTGTGCGTGTGTGTGTGTGAGTGCGAGTGTGTGGGGGGTTTTGTGTGTATGTGCGTGTGAATGTAGATGTGTCTATATTCTTATAATCAGTGCATCGTCGGTATTAGCATCATTGTCGCGGCGGGGTGCCACAGGTCGTGCCCCGCGTCCTAAGGCCAGCTCAGCGAGGAGAAACCTCGCGTAGAGCAAAAGGGCAAAAGCTGGCTTGATCTCGATGTTCAGTACGCATAGAGACTGCGAAACCACGCGCGGCCTATTGATCCTTTTGGCTTGAAGAGCTTTCAGCAAGAGGTGGCAAAAAAGTTACCACAGGGGTAACTGGCTTGTGGCGGCCAAGCGCTGCCGCACTGATGACCAGTCATTGCGATAATAATCCTGCTCAGTACGAGAGGAACCGCAGGTTCGGACATTTGGTTCACGCACTCGGTCGAGCGGCCGGTGGTGCGAAGCTACCATCCGTGGGATTATGCCTGAACGCCTCTAAGGCCGTATCCTCTCTAGTCAAAGGTGGCAATGATATCTCTAGAAGTCTCGGTCTAGGCCCCTATTATCCAAAGGATAGCCTTCTAGATAAGCCTAAGGCAATAGGGCATACGAATCCTCAAGCCGAGGGCTGAGTCTCAACAGATCGCAGCGTGGTAACTGCTCTACCGAGTACAACACCCCGCCAGGTACCTAAGTCGTCTACAGACGATTCCGAGTCTTGACATCGAACTTGCGAAACTTATGTTCGACTGTTAGACGCCGTGCCGTCGTAAGCGGTGAGATCCCGACGACGGGCAGAGGCGCCGTACGGCAAACCGGGCTTGTGCGACGACTGGCCAGAGAGAAGACCAGCCGC
The DNA here is from genome assembly GCF_003070985.1 of Temnothorax curvispinosus. NCBI lineage: Eukaryota > Metazoa > Arthropoda > Insecta > Hymenoptera > Formicidae > Temnothorax > Temnothorax curvispinosus. The sequence goes on along the minus strand of NW_020212191.1, from coordinate 620 downwards.
CTAGTAGTGTGTCACATTGTTTTGAGCCTTTCGACTCACGAGACTCCTATTGCGGGTACGGCCGCCTCGGCGCGGCGGCCCGCGGTCGGCCGTAGCGGCCCCAGGATCGCGGGCCGATCGAAGGATCAAAAAGCGACGTCGCTATGAACGCTTGGCCGCCACAAGCCAGTTATCCCTGCGGTAACTTTTCTGACACTTCTTGCTGAAAACTCTTCAAGCCAAAAGGATCGATAGGCCGTGCTTTCGCAGTCTTTATGCGTATTGAACATTGAGATCAAGCCAGCTTTTGTCCTTTTGCTCTACGCGAGGTTTCTGTTCTCGCTGAGCTAGCCTTAGGACACCTACGTTATTCTTTGACAGATGTCCACGCGGTGTACATTGGGTGATGCTAATGCCGACGGTGCACTGATCATAAAAATATACACACACACCTACATTCACACGCACATACACAGACATACTCCCCACACACACACGCGCGCGCGCGCACACACACACATACACACACACACGCTCATACGGACATACCCACACACACATACCCACGCACACGCGCGCACACACGCACGCACTCACACGCACACGCTCACACAGACATACCTACACACACATACCCACGC
>NW_020212190.1:0-4154 GCF_003070985.1 Temnothorax curvispinosus | reverse complement strand
ACTCCCACTCGCTGAAATGTTCGCTATGTATACTCCAAGTAGCTTCCGATTAGCCTCAAAAAGATTCCTCGTTTGTGGCTTCGTAAATATGTCTGCGAGTTGTCCACTGCTGCTTACATGCTTGATCTCGATTATTCCGCTCTTGACCAACTCACGGGTATAATGGAATTTTACGTCGATGTGTTTAGTTCTGCAATGAAGTATTGGATTTGCAATGAGCTTTTCGGCTGCTGCATTGTCGCAAAATAACGTAGTTGGTTTATCTTGATTGCATCCGATCTCCTTTAGTAGTCTTCTAACCCATACAATCTCCTTTCCTGCGTCATGTACTGCTACGTATTCCGCATCGGTTGTTGATGTCGCGACGACTCCTTGTTTGCGTGAGAACCAAGTGACTGGTCCACCATTGAGTAAGAGCACAACACCACTCATACTTCTTCGCGTGTCGACACAATTCGCCCAATCTGCATCCGAATATGCGATCAGCTCATTCGACTTGTCGCATCCATACGTGATTCCGAAGTCCGTTGTACCTGCTAGATACCTCAAGGCACGCTTGCCAGCGTTCCAGTGCTCATCTGTTGGCGATTGAAGAAATTTTGAGAGAGTCGCCACTATATATGCCAGGTCTGGTCGTGTCACAACTGCTAAATACATTAACGACCCAACAAGTTGTCTATATGGCACATTTCTGGAATCTTCATTGATGTTTGTCTTCAATGTAGTGCCTGCATCTGCCGGAGTAGCTATCGGATTACAATTTGTCATTCCAAACTTCTCGAGTATAGCTTTTGCATATGCTGTCTGTACCAACCGTATGGTTTTCTCTTCTCGATTACGTATAATTTCGACGCCAAGATAAAATGTCGCATCCGAGCTTGTTATCTCGAATCGTTGTTGCATCGCTTTCAATAACTTGATGATTTTCCTTTTTTGATTTGCCAAATACGAGACCATCATCAACATATAATGCGACCATTAGTTCGCCGTCCTCTGAAATGTATACGCACGGATCTGCGTCTGTCGGTTCAAGACCAAATTCTGTCATGAAGTCGTCAAACTCTTCATGCCATTGGCGTGGCGCTTGTCGAAGACCGTAGAGACTCTTGTTTAGAAGACACACACGATTCGTACCATCGTTGAATCCTTCTGGTTGTTCCATATAAACCGTCTCTGTAAGTTTGCCATGTAAGAATGCGGTCTTGACATCTAGTTGGACTATTTCGAAATCCTTCGCTGCTGCCACTGCTAGTAACGTACGCACTGAATCAAATCGTGCTACTGGTGAAAATGTCTCTGAGAAATCAATACCTGGTTTCTGCGAGCACCCTTTTACGACAAGTCTCGCTTTATACCGATCAACACTTCCGTCTGGTTTGATTTTCAAACGAAAGATCCATTTATTACGAATTGGCTTACGATCCTTTGGTGCTTCGACGAGCGTCCAGGTTTTGTTACGTTTGAGCGAGTCAAGCTCTTCTGCCATTGCCAATTTCCATTTCTTCGCATCTGGAGATGTTTTCGCTTCTTCAAGTGTTGTAGGTAATTCAACATTTGCAATAAACGCACTTGCGCATAATTGTACGCTAGTCATTGATGTAACACATTGTGTTTTGCTTCGCGTTTGATTTGCAATGCTATCAGCTCTAACTTCGACCATACGCTTTTCACGTTTCTTGCGCGGTTTCTTGCTAGCCTCCTCTTCTTCTTCACTTGCCTCCTCTTCTTTTTCACTTGCCTCCTCTTCAGTATTAGCGTAATCATCTTCGGTTTTGATGTCTGTATCTGTCGTTTTTGAATCATTTTTGTCATCTGGTATGACAATTCTTGCCATTTGCTGTGTTCGAGGTTCGACTATAATGACATCTCTCCGAATTACGACACGTCGAGTACCTGGTTTCCAAAGACGATATGCTTTGTATGCATATCCAACAAGTAACATTTCTTCAGATTTTCGATCAAACTTTGATCTCTTCCCTTCATTTATCAGAACGTATGCTTTGCTACCATAAATACGCAAATGTCCAATATCTGGCTTGTATCCAGTAAACGCTTCTTGTGGAGTCTTGTTGTTTAATCGCTTCAACGGAATGCAATTACGAATCTTCGCTGCTGTCGTTACCGCTTCTGCCCATAGTCCACGTGGTAAGTCTGCACCTGTAAGCATCGCTCTAGCCATTTCGACTATCGTGCGATTCTGGCGTTCAACACGTCCATTCATCTGTGGAGCGCCTGGTGCTGAAAACTCTTGTACAATTGAGTGTTTTCTCATTAGTTTACGCATTTCAGCGCTTTGAAATTCAGGTGCATTGTCTGAACGTGTACGTCTTACCTCGTTACCGGTTGCCTTTACCTCAGCAATTACCTCCTGTATGGCTTCAAGTATTTGCGACTTAGCTGCCAGTGGTTTGACAAACAGAAAACCAGAATAGTCATCTACGAATACCGCCATTAATTTTGCACCACCATACGACTCAGTCGACATTGGTCCGCATATATCATAGTGTATCAGCTCACCTGGATTAGTGGCTCGAGTACTACTTTCATTAAATGGCTGTCTACAATGTTTTGCATAAACACATGCTTCGCAGAAACAATTATCGCTCCCACTGGTTGAGCATTTCGCTAATTTCATACCTTCAACCGCTGAACTGCTTGCAAGTTGACGAACTGAACCATAGTTTACGTGGCCTAACCGTTCATGCCATACCTGAAGCGAAGCCTCTTGAACGCTAATATTAGCTGCACTGCCGACTTGAATAAAGTCCATCTCGTAAAGATTGTTTGGTAAACGATGTCCTGTTGCCAGTCGTCGACCATCCTTCGACATCTCGGTCACAGCTTCACCGCGCGTCACGTTGACGTGCATCGTCGTTGCTGCACCGAGTGAAAGCAAATTACGACCAAGTTTCGGCACGTATAATACATTTGTTAGCGTAACATCGCCTCCTGATAACGATTTAACATCAACCATTCCTTTGCCTTTAGCATAAATGACTTCATTGTTGCCTACTGTGATTGGATATGAGCCGTCGTTGATCTCTTCAAATGATGTGAATATATCTCTTCGGTACGTCATATGATTCGAGGCACCACTGTCACCTATCCATGAGTCTTGACTGTTGACTGCTCTGTATACCGACCGACATGCGAGCATTAGTGACTTGCTGTACGTTTGATTTGCTTCGGTCGATTTACCTTGTGACTGCTCTTTTGCAATTCTGGCTTTGTATTTGCGACAATCTTTCCGAAAATGACCAGGCTTGTGACATTCAAAGCATTCAGCTTTGCTTCGTGGCTTCTTATCAACGTTCGGTTTTTTATCTTTACTTGACGTTTGTGATTTTGTGATAAGTGCATCACCGCTGTCTGATTTGCTGCAGGTTTCATCTCTTCGTGATTCAATCAGTACAAGCTGTTGACGGATGTCATCAAATTTTATCGTTTTGTCACCTGTTGCTTGTATGTAATACGTCTCACGGAATGTGTCGAATTTTGTAGGTAAATCATTGATTAACTTCGCTACCAATGTCGCGTCACTGATCTTCTCGCTGATGGCTTCAAGTTGTTGCACGATGACTGCTAACTCGGAACAGTAACTCTGGACGGACTGTCCTTCTTTGAATTTCATGGCGTGCAATGCCTGATTCAGCAGATATTTATTTGCTTCAGTCTTCGTCTCGTAAAGTGATTTTATTTTTATAAACATCGCTTTCGAGGTGTTGCATTCTCGTATTGCCGAATGATCATCATCACTTAAGCCGCCTGACAGAATACGCATTGCCTTTGCATCCTTCTTTTGCCATTCTTTTATTTCTTCCGGTCTTCCGTCCGTCGGATATACCTCGCTGCCATGCACGACCTCGTAGACGCCGACGCTCTTGAGACAAGCAGTAACCTCAAACTTCCAGCGTTGATACGATGCTTTCGTCAAGACGGGAACACGCAGATCTTCGTGAGTCGACATTTTGATTGTGATCTGCTTTCAACGGATTATCAAGAATGTGCAAGATAGGCTCGACTTACTTTTACGAACGAGACTCGAATCTAACCTCTCTCGTAAATAACGCACAAGTACTCTCTGCGGGCTGTCCTGGGCCGATAACCTGTTGCGCAGGGTTATGTAATGACTTCCGCCAGGTATTGTGGTTAAG